>NC_140952.1:114025911-114290911 GCF_014529385.1 Adiantum capillus-veneris | reverse complement strand
CTTGCCCTTTTCTTCCTTTGTTTCCTCTCTTCCTTTTTGAAGTGACGAGGAGAAGGACTATGGGTTAACCGTTTCCTCTTGGGAGGAGTTGGCGATCGTTTAGTCCACCGTCTTCCTGGAGTCACATCTTCGGAGGAACTTAGCAATTCATTACTTTCTTGCTCTTTGGATTCCTCCCCTCGTATGCGAGAGAGTCTTCTTTTGGGGGTCTCATAAAGAGGCCTCCTAACCTCTCTCTTCTCTTGGAGAGGAAAGGAAATCCCATAAGCACAAAGCTATCGAGTAACTTCGGCTTGCAAAGCAAGGTTGCCCATAGCTTGTTGCAACCTAGTAACAAGATAATTAACAAACATGGGGGCATCATCATTAGCACCTTTATATGCAAAATCAAAGTTATCAATTTTCATTCTAATCTCTTGGTTACTGTCATCCATGTTAATTAAACTTATGTGTTTACTTAGTGTATGCTTTCACAATTCAAAACCTTCGTTGATACTCCTCTTAGCCTTTGAAAATAGGCACTTAAGTATCTACATCCACGGCTTGAATTGGTTAATTATAAAGAGTAGTGGAGTAGGTCTAACATAGCAGAGTTGCCAAGGGATAGCTCCTTTCGGAATTCTTATGGCTCAATAGTGGTAAAGCCGTAGGCAAGTTTAAAAAGACTCCATTATTAAGACCAAAGCTCCCGAGGTGTGCACATATCCCACATAGTGGGCTCAACAAAACCGATAATAGATCTTAGTCCCACTTACCCTAATATAATTAACAAAATCAACCATTAATAGGCTACTTAAGGACCTCTCTTCTTAAGCAAGAAAAGAGAAATCAAATGCTCTGATACCAATGTAATGGAAATGGCCAATGATCTTTGAGAGTAGTGGAATTAGGAAATTAGATGAAGCACTTTTGTGAGATTATTTTGTGAGCATGGTACTTAGTTAACTTGGCATAAAAAATACTTCTGCAAGAGAGAGAGAGAGTTTAGAGAACATGACAACAGTTGAGGACCATATTCATACGGAGCCGCGGTCCCCCCTCCAATAGGCATTTGTATTATAGTTTCTCTCATTAAGAGAGACTTGGTACAATACAATCTTTGTGTTCCTTGTGACCTAGGTGATGCAATGAATATGGAAAGCTTCATGCATCACAAGCATAACATAACCTTTGTAGAAAGCAATAAATATCCCAAGCCTCAGTCCCAAGGCCTCAAACACCTTCGAAGGTGTAGAGAGCTAGCAGGGAATGAGGATAGGGAAGAGGAAGGAGAAACATTCCATAGGAGAAAGAAATAGTTCCTCACTTATCATCACTCTTCTTGGTAGCATACATAATAGCATAGTAATGAAGATGGAGAAGATGGCAAGCTTAAGCATTCGATCATGGCTCTTGGTTGGATTTGCATTCCATAGCCAAGAGTGTTGGTGTAGGATCTCACTTCTCACAAGCTTGGAGAAGCAGGTGGAGTTTCTCAACTTTCACCAAGTGAGAATGATCTACAAAATGAGTGTGTGTGTGTGGTGTATACCCCCTAGCACCCCCCTTGCTTGCTTGGAGTGAGTTCTAGCCTTTCCACATGCTTCAAGCTCATTGGACCCCTCTCCCCTAGCCAATCACATGCAACATGCATTCAAGTACATGGGTAGTCTTTGGACAAGTGTCCTCCTTACCCCTTAGAGAGAGAGAGAGAGCTTGAAAATATCTAGATATTTGTTGGATGGAACTAGAAGCTCATTGGACCCCTCTTTAGCCCAACCAATCGCATTCAAGCACACCATGTGGCTAAGCATAGGGAGAGTATGACATGTGTTCCATGTGTCCCTTGAGAAAAGGGCTTCCTTTTGAGTAAGTGGGACGTTAAGTCAAAGATTCCCCTGACTTTTGTGAAGTGCGCGAGCGAGAGCTTGTGTGAGTGTGTGCAACAATGGAGAAGAGAGGAAAAGAGGAGAGCTTGTGTTTGCAGGGGCTAAGAATCACTCTCTATGCGTGAGTCCCTTTATTCTATTATGTACATAATTAATAAGTATAGTGGGTGGGCACCTGGCCTAACCGACCACATGGGGCTTTACCCAACAACATCCCACGTAAAGGCCAATGTGGCTGTGAGAGAGAAAACAAAACCGTACAAAACCTATATCAGTTGAAGTGCGCGAGCGAGAGCGTGTGTGAGTGTGTGCAACAATGGAGAAGAGAGGATACCTTGTGTTTGCAAGGGCTAAAACTCACTCTCTACATGTGAGCCCCCTTATTCTATTATGTACATAATGAATAAGTATAATGGGCAGGAACTTGGCCTAACCGGCCACATGGGGCTTTACCCCAACAACCTCCCACGTAAAGGCCAATGTGGCCATGAGAGAGAAAAGAAAACCATACAAAACCTGTATAAAGCCATCACAAGTATGACCTCAGCCAATGCCCACTAGCTCACTGAATCTGTGTGGTGCATCCAACTCCAATCGTAGAGAAAGTATAGAGCGATCGACACCATACTCCTCACCAAAGCCGCACATATTCTGCATGTACCTCACCATACACTGCAAAGTGCCCCTATGCTCAAGGCCAACGTCAGTCACTACACGACTAACTTCTCCCACTGTAAATGCACCTACTGCAAATGCAATCTCAGGTCTCGAGATGAGTATCTCGTACATGAGACTCCCAAATGCTGATGGAATCGTAGCAATATCTACCAATTTGACCATCTCAGTAAAATTTACCTCAGAACTGCACTTATGGAAATCACCCTTACACCCGAACTCTGATCCCTGGAATCCATCCTCGTGTCCATCGCATGTCACATGCGCACCAAGGCCATTTGTCTGTCCTGAACCCTATGTGGTAAGAGCAATGCCTAGCTCTAACTCACATGCACCAGCCTCTGGCCTAAGCATATCCATGAATGACTGAATCATGGTTGAATCCTCCACACTCAAGCCATCCATATACGTCATCATACCCACGAATGACATGCCATGCTGCACAACTATCTGCACAATTGGCTCAACATGCTCACGAACCGGAGCATCATGCAACCTATTGTTGGACGGGAGCGACTCACACACCCGTGAAGTGCATGCAAACACTACCTAGATCAACATAATGTCAATCGAGGACACAGATGACACGATAGGCACAAGGAGGAAATCTCTTTAGCTTTTCAGGCTGAGACCATCCTACACATGCAACACTCAGGAAGGCCAACTATACCACAATCAAGAACCTCACTGCTCCCAACTACACCACCCAGCCACATACACACATACGGAAGGTAACTCACCTAATCATGCCAGATTCGTACGAAACTTAAGGAACACCATCCCCTCACTAGGATACACCTGTCCCTAAGCTTATACACTCAAAACCCTCACTCTAAACCAATCTGCGGAAAACACGTAGGATGACATAATAGAATTTTGAAAGTGCTCGAAACTGAAATTTATGAGTACCTATACGTAGCTTATGTCGCCACGATTCTATAGACTACTAGCACGCAAAAAACAGACATCGTTTGATACACTTACGGCCACAAATAGCTCGTAGATGCGTCGGCGTGTGTGCTTCGTCTGGCGTGGAATGCTTGGCGTTGTCGCGTAGCTCTCCTCGAGCCTACATCAATGGTGCAGTCGGATCTCCAATGTGTTGAGAGAGTTGGGCGTAGCGAGAGGATGAAGCTCACGCTCACTCTCTTTCTCTCTCACTCATAGTAGACGGCAGCGCTCAATTTTTGATTATGATTAAAGTCTCTAACAAAATGATCTAGGTACCTTATATACTAAGGCTACCTTAGGTTTAACCAAAAATGGGGTTGAAAGGATCAAATGGCTTTGTATTTACAATCTGAAAGTGCCATTGCACCCCGGCTTCTGAAACTAGAATAACTACTCATTACAAATGACGTTTATAGCCATAATTTGCAGTATTTCATAACTTGCAAAAGATGAGACTTTGGTACGAAACTTGAGTTATGTCGTGTTGTTGACCCAGCGGTCAACATTCTCCCCTTCCACGTTCATGTCGTCCCCGACATGACCTGATTGTCGATGGCGATGTGGTCTTTGCTGTCGTTTTGTTGTTGTAAAGAAAGTATAGACTATAGCCTTTGCAGTAGCTTGTCTTGTTCGTCCAATCCGATGTACATAGTCTTCACATGATTTAGGAAAATCATAATTGATGAAGAACTTTATGTCTTTCACATCCATGCTCCAAGCTGCAGCATCTGTTTTTGTCATTATAGGTCTACGGCCAGATCTAAATTCAAAAAGAGCCCAATGTCGTTTAACTTGACTCTTATCATCATGGATAGAGAAAGCTCCATCCATCATTTGCTCCAGCCAATCTGTGAATTCGGAGTATTTGTGATTCTCAGAAACAACTTCTACAATCTGTAGAATTGAGTGATTGGCTTTCTGATCTTGTGAGCCAATGACAACTTTGTAAGGATTTTGTAGAAATTGTATGGTAAACCCATAACTTCTTTAGGCCAACTTGCACTCCAATGCAAAGTCTGTCTGTCAGGCAGAATCCAGGACTTAATTATTCTAATTTGAGGTTCAAAACCCTCCCGAGCATTCGATGCGCATTATCAAGGACAAGATTTTGAGATCCTCTGATTACCCTTATGTCTTCTCTTCTTCATTGGGGACTTCTTTGTTCCTGTGCAATCATGTTGTTAGTGTTGTCTGCAGCTTTGTCATTGTAGGCCATTCTTCGACTCGCCATTGAGGAGAAGTATGCTATGATCTGAAATTGGTGCTCCAATTCATTTGTCAATTGATTTGAGTAGCATTTCCTTATTGTTGATGTAGAAGGAATATGTACAAGAGGATGGTGATAGGTGTCTTTAGATTAGGGTCTAAAACCTGGATGACCAAAGGGAAAAAACCCGGTGGAAAAAAAATGCCTTTGGTATACGCTCTTATTGGAGTTGAGCAGTTAAACGTGAAGTACATGTTCATGAAAGGTGAGTGCTTGGGTGAAACACGGAAAGAGTTCCTGATGCAAGTGCCAATTATGGGACACTCTATATGCATATGAGAAATTTGTCAACAAAAGCATGCAATGTGAAAGAAGGAGATGATGGGTGTTTCGAGGAATAAATGTAGCACATGTGACATCAAAAGATGTCTCAATAGCTTCCACCTTTCCAAGAAGGGTTTTCGATGTAGAAGTTTCTCCACTCGTATCTCACTGTGCTCAGTACGTGAGTGTCTTTTGGACCTTCTCCTTCACCTCACCAGACTTAAGTACTTAGACTTCGACTCTTTTGCTCACCTATACCAGCAGGAGCGACACAACGTAAATATGCTCAACTCTTCCAGCTTGAGTAGTACCTAGAATAGCTAAGACGCTTAGACCATAGAGAATATTACTTGAAGCTTTGGGACTAACACCTCACTCATTTTGTGGTGTAGCTACTCGACTCTGACTTGTATGACTTGTCGGTTTCATGTTGACACTGCTTTGTGACAAGTTCTTCGGCTGTTGTAGTGGCTGCTGAGACATACTTCGTGAAGTTTCACCGTTTTCCTGTACCTTCTTCTCTTTGTAATGCTCAGGCCTCTCGTCAGTCTTTTCTTCATGTGGATTATGGATTTTTAAATTTTTTTTTTTAATAATAAACAAAGAAAATCTAAAACAACTCAACAAAAGAAAAATCATTCAAATAGAAATCTAAATGCTATGTACACTATACACATGTCCCTAGGGGCTCATATATGGATTTTGTCCCCATACTCCTCTGTAACACTACTATGAGGGCATACACTCTAAATTTTGTCAAAAATTATCACAATAAAACGCAAAAATTCAATGCATCTCACAAAACATTGCCCTCTACTAGTCATAATGTTAGGTCCGCATTCAGAATGCCTCCCCCCTTCCTATTTGGAGTCATCCTTTACGACAGGGTATCGCAAAGGGTATGTGTTGTGCTTGGGCAATTAAAAGTTGTGCCTATGCAGGCCTTGTAATGTAGCCCTATTATGCATACATAGTCAATGCATGGAAAATATTTATGTTGTGCAAGATGTGGGTATAAGCAATTTGCTTATTGGCATTTGTTGGCGAGGCTTCCTATTCTAAGCAATGTAATGGTCTTTGAAGCTCCTGTATCGTTGCTTGATTGAAGCAACTTGCTCTCTTCTAACTGTACTATAATCGTAGGAAGAATTGTAAGAATTCAAGCGGCGATGCACTGACAGCAGTTTTGTTGTTCTTCTTTGGGACCCATTTCTTTGCGATTATTGGCTGTTTTGTTGCTGGCTCTTGTTTGGGAACCCATACTTGCCCGTGCTTCGTTTGTGTTTGAAGAGACTTCTTTGGGATCCACCTTTTTGTTGTGTGAGTCGACAATGGTCTTTGCTTCAGCCCTTGTACGCTTGGTTGGTGACGGGATTTAGGCTTTGAAAGTTGATACTCTGGTTGTTTTGGAATCCAAATGAATTCCTGACTTTTTTGTGCTTGAATCAACTTCTTTGGAGACCAAACCTGAGTTGTGAAAGATTGCGACTTTGTGATATTCTTACCCGTTCGTGCACGCTTTCCTTGTTTTTGTTTTGGTGTTGGATCTTGTGATTTGTCATTAGAGATCTTTGTCTTCTTGATCCATATCTGCTTTTGGCCGATCTGGCTTTTTGGTATCCAGATTTTTCAAGCTTTTTGGCTTTGACTTGTTGTCCTGTTCTTTTGACCTGTCATGGTTTTTGTTGAAGGGGTTGGTGATAGTGATGGTCTGAGTTGATGATAGGGGATGTCATTAGATTCATCACTATTGCTACTATCCTTAGCAAGGTTGACTTCTTGTACTTTCCCTTGATTTTTTGGCTGGTAGTGGAAAGTTACTGTCTGTTTGCTCTTGGGTGGTAGTTTCTTGGAGGACTTTTCTAACCCATTGATTAGAGAATTGTTAGCTCGTTGCTCTGGTCGTATTCCTCCTAGCTGAGTCTGTGCATCCTTATTAGGAGCCATGTATGAGGATCCTTGTGGTGGCTGTGTCTTCACCGAGGACTTTGGAATCCACTTTTGATGTACTTTATTCGTGTAGCGATGACATTGATTCCCGGGTCGTTGATCTTCTTGAAACTCGAAGTGTTCTACAGAGTCATAGAACTCGTCGTCTTCTTCATCTTTTGATTCTCCACATTTCTTTGTGTGCTCCTTATTTCGAGAGCTTGTTGATGTTTGGTTCTCTTCGTTTTCCTAGATTACACTTGCTGCAAAATAAGGAACGACATCATAGCCATTTTCATCACAAAACTTTGTTGTGGGAGCATCCTCCACGGCGCACACGTCTAGAGTAGCCAAGATGTGTTCCCATCCAAAAGGCTCTAACTCTTCTTCAAGAAATGGTTCTGGGATATAGTCCATATCCTCTATAACCCGCTCTAGGATACATTCCTTACGTTTCAAGCTACCACATTGTGAATCTCCACACATCCACAGTTCTTTAGGCTTACCTAACCAAGCTGGAGGTTATGATCCTGCTACTGTGGCGAAATCAAACTCCTCAACTGGTGTTCTTGTCACATACCTATAGCTATGGTCCCTCAATTTTATCTTTGTTATGGTTTCCATATGTCTCAGGTATATATGGTCATAACCCCAATCTTGGACCATTTTCAATTGTTGCATGAATGGTCTTCCCACAATGATGTTATAGTTGTTCTTCTTGCCAAAGTCAACAACAGCAAAAGTGTGTTCATATTCAATGCCACAAGAAGTAACAAGTACTTTTTCTAGCAGTCCTAGGGGCTTTTCCTTGTGTCTGTCTGCAAGCTGCAGGGTCATTCGTGTGGATATTAAGGCAGGTTTTCCCCATTTTTTCCAAACCTCTTTGGTTGCAATGGCTACACCAACTCCACTGTCAAGGATTGCCATAGTTTTTACACCATTGAATTCCATAGGAAGGGTGGTGTTTCCATATTCTCCCTCGTAATACTCTCCTACCTTGTTTAATGGCACTGGCCTAGTATTTAGTTGAGGCATTTCAAGCTCTTTGATGCCTTCCTCGATTTGAGTCATTGGGGTTTTTACACCAAATTTCTCTACACATTTACCCACATTAGCCCACATGTTTGGTCTTATTCTGAGCAACTCGGCTAGCATTATTGTACAGGTGACTGGGGTAGATAGAATATCTACTAGCCCCTTTGAATCGATGTCCTTGTTGGGAGATAGTCTCTGTGATGGGACTGCAACCACATCTGACTTGGTCTCGTACTCTCCCATGTAGGACGGTAGTGTTCTTAGAGAATGGGGTTGACTATCCATAGATTGTACAGATCCTTTGTCGCCCCAACACGATTGCACATCTAGATTCATTTGAGATACAGTCTCAAATTCCTCTATTGGTGGTAGAAACACTCCTCGTTCATCACCACTCTTGTCTACTCGTCTTCTTAGGGCATCTGCTTCATTGGCCTCTCTGACTTGTTTCCACAATTTGTCAAGACCATCTATCTCTTTACAATCCTCAGGTATAGCTTGGTGAAATCCCTTGGAAGAGTTATCCGTGGTATTTAGTACTATCCTTGGTTCTAATGCTGGGTCTTTGAGGTTTGTTCTGTGCTCATGACTAGAGTCTGGCTCTTTTAGTTCCTGGTTTTGTGGGATTACATGTGTAGGCATGACACGGATCAAATCCTCAGGTTTTGCAACAACTGGTGGTTCTAGTAAAGCTTGGGCTGTTTGAATCATTTTCTGGAACATTTCAAATTTTTTCTTTTCTAGTTCCGCATAGGGATATGTCATCCACCTCTATTCTTGGGTTTGGTTGTTTTTGAGCCTCACCTCATAGGCTTTCAAGAGGGCATCTAATGTCTCATTAACCTTCTCTGCCAACACAGATCCTCTTGAACTAGCACTTCTTGGCTTCTCATCCGTGGATGGTTCTTCTAGAGGTTTAACCATCTGTGTAACAGAAGGTGCCTCCTTTTCCTCATGTTGTTTTATCTTCTCCTGAGCTTCGGTAAGCTTCTTAGCTAGGGATTTTTGCTCTCGTTCCCTGCGTGCTTTCATCCTAGTCTTTCTAGCTTTCCAACTATTTCGTTTGCTCTTGGTTTTCTGACTAGGTGCGTCTATCTTTGGTCCATCATCTGTCTTTGGACTCATGTCACTTTTCGTGTTCTTTGTCTCTCGATTCTCGTCAGCTTTCTTTTGAGCTTGTGCTCTCGTAACCACTTGAACTGGTATGACATTTTCATTTTTTGAGCTACTAGGGAGCTGAAGAATCCCTGATACATTTGTCGTGATTTTCCTGATTTGGTTTGGTTTTTTCGGGAAATCGGGGATCAAGTGAGTGATGCCACACTCAAGACAATAGGCATTTACTTCAATGATCTCCGTATGAGGACATTGTTTGACCAAGTGGTTGTCACGACTTTTGTGACAATCTATCTCTGGTTGAGGAGATTCTTTTAGAAATTCCTCTTGGCTATAAGCAAGCTTTGACCTAGATAATCCGCTATTTGCAATGAATCGCAATGTCCTTTCGTCCATTTCATATGTTATTTTTTTTGACTGAAACCCAGGAGGTGGAGGTTGTACCGGCCTCACCACTCCATGTGTTTCTCTCACATTTTGTTGCTTCGAAGGGTAGTACTCACTTTGGTTGCGATACCACATTGTCGCTGGTATTGGTGTTGGTTTATTTGATGCTTCCATCATTGGCATGTATCTCATGTCTACCTGCATTCTAGCATCTGGCAGCGGAGGTTGTTGTTCTAAGACAAGCTGTGGCCTTAAAACTCCTACTGGTCCTGGCGCATTCCCCGTAATGTATCTAGGTGGATTAGGTGCTTCTGGAACAGGTTGTACATACCTCTCCCTAGCATTTTTCATGCTATAATAGCACTCTTACCCCATATGGTTTGTCCATTTTCTCTCAATTTCACACCACTTCGGCTCTCCCGAAACAGACCTTACAAGAGGAATCAACCTCTTGACCAAGTCGTCGATAAGCTTTTCTTGATCAATAGGTGTCGTTGGCTTGGCAATGGACTCACTTATCTGTGAAACACTGTGCTGAGAGGATGTGTCATCTCCTTGATTCTTTAAGTCCTTTTCTTTGTATGCCTCACAGTTATCCACTAGATAAAGAGATTCTTTGATCAACTCGTTTAGCATCATCCTCCTTATCATATGCAGATCCTTCTGAAGGCCCGCATGTCTCATTCCCTGGATAAAGATCAGCATCAGTTGTGCTTGCGTAGGTAATTCTGCTCTTGGACAGAGCTTAACATATCTCTTGAGCCGTAATGATGCTTTGCATACTGATTCATCCTCTTTCTGTTTGAATCTATGGATTTGCGAGACCGTGTTGTGAGCAATGCCTTTTGGCGAGAATTCTTCAATAAACTCCTCAAACAGCTCATCTATGGTCTCAAAATCCCATTTTTCCACCGAGTTGAACCATGTAGCCGCATCATCTTCTAGAGTCAATCCAAATCCCGCAAACTATGTCGCAAAATCTGAAACTTCCTCTGCTCTAATCACTCTTCTAAAAGCCGTTACATGATCTCTCGGATCTTTATCTTTGGAGTATTTTTTGTTTACCCATTTCTGGACTTGGGATGGTCTAACTTGTCGATTGTCTACAAGTCTAACCAGAGACTCTCCCAATCCTTCTCTCGTTATCGCTCTTGAAGGGAATCCTGGTGGCTCTCTATAGATCTCCATTGACAGTCGACTCCGTATGTGTAAACATATAAGAGCTTGTAATCCGTTATCTCTTCTACGTATGGATCTGAGCACCTATAAAGATTGACCTCATTGTCGTCAATGTATCTATATAGTCCTTCACTCTCATGACCAATCATCCAAACTCTCTCAACAAGATGGGTCTTTATCAATTGCAAGTTTGGAAGATCCATTGTGGGAGGATATTCCTCTATCATCGGGATCTCCAAGCTTGTGTAAGCTGCGTTTGAATCTAGGGTAGACATGATTTCTGGGATTAAGAGCTTTTTCTTGGTTCAAGTAGACTTAGTCCACTGTGTTCAAGTGCTTTGGTTAGGGAAAAGTCGAAACTATGTCCAAAAGCGCAACCGTTTCATCACAATTCTCGCAAATTGTCGCTTTCAAACACCCCTTACTTGCGGATGAATTTTGAGGCCTCAAACGATGTTTTTTTTCAAAGTTGAACTAAATGGTTGTCGTCGGCATGCATTTAGTTCAATTTTTGCACTAAGATCTGTAGAGCCACTCTCAGGCTACGTTTTGATATAAAAACTTTTCCGATCCGATACCGTTTGTGAAAGTTATGGCCAAAACAGTGAATTGCAGTTTAGAATGGTCAAAATGAGTCCAAATTCAATTTTAAAAAAAGATTTGGGATCTCTGTGACACTGTGAATAGTTCTGTATGGTCAAAATTACAGTTGGACCCTAAAATTGGCCTGGAGACATCCTACGTGTAGGATGTCTATATGCTCAGAATTTAACAAAATTTGGTCGAGAGACTCCCCTTGAGTCTAGCAACACAATGGTATGCTCAGAATTTCCTTTGGACCTAAAAATGGCCTTGAGACATCATATGCGTAAGATCTCTTTTTGCTCAGAATGACTTGAAATTTTTACCCCTGCTTCTCCTTGATGTGCTGATCACAGTGGTGTGCTCATAGGTTGGTTTGGAGTCCTAAATCAAGCTGGAGACATCCTACGCGTAGGATGTCTTTTTGCTCTGTTTCAGCTCAAACTTGCACTGTAGCTTCCCCTTGATGTGCTTAACTCACAACTATTTTTACTTTTTGATTCTGACACCTATAGGTTGGTCAAATGATCAAGAATCTGTTCCAAAAGCCTGATGTCTGTTCTGATGAATTCCCAAGTCAAATCAACTCCAAATTGGACCAAAATTGACTAGGAGCTTGCCTAAGGCTATACAACACCCTGCTATGTCCACAGTTTGAATTTGGACTCTAAATTATGCCTTAGACATCCTACGTGTAGGATGTCTAACTGCTTAGAATTGCCCCAAATTTAAACCACAGACTCTCCTTAAGGTGCTGATCACTGTGGTATGCTCAGAATTTTGTTTAGAGTCCAAAATCACACAGAAGACATCCTACGCGTAGGATGTCTTTTTGGCCTGTTTGACCCCAGACTTGTCCCACAGCTTCCCCTTGATGCCAATAACCCAGTGGTATGCTTAGATTTGAGTTTGGATGTCAAAAGACCCCGAAACTAGCTATTCTTGCCTTTTTCAGTCAAAAATGCTAAAGCCCGTTCAATCTTCCTTTCACTGACCCAAATGAGATGAAATTTATCACATGCACTTAAAACATCACGTATAACATTCCTATGGAGTCATCCTATGGTTTGGTCTCAAAAATTATGCCTTGGGCACAATTTGGGTAGGATGTCTGGCAATTCTCGTCTTTTGGCTTTGATCTGTCAAAATTTGGTCAAATTTTCACTTTCCAGGTGAAAATAGGGTAAAACCTACCTTTTAAACACACTAGTAACCTCAGATTTTCAAAATTTCCACCATATCACCCTGTAGACATCCTACGCGTAGGATGTCTACTGCTGATTTTTTGAGACTGAAGTGTCCCTGATGCTTCCTTATGCTCTCAGCAAGTGCAAGTATGCTTCACAATCGCAAAAACATGCAAAAATCACTCAATTTAAGCCTTTTCTGAAAGTTTACATTTTCTGACTATGACGCTCCGCCTTTTGGCTTTTGGTCAACAAAAATAGGGAAAAACACCCAAGTCAATATGTTACTAGGGTAAAATCTACCCTCTGAACCCACTGGTGCAGTCATAATTTTCAAATTTGGTCTCCAGAACCCCCTTGAGACATCCTACCCGTAGGATGTCTATGTTTACAGAATTGCAGGTTTTCTTCACAGAACCCTTGCAAATGCTCTTTTATATGCACATCATCAGTCAGTCATACAAAGATATCCACAAAAGCTTGTTTAATGCATTTTTACCCTCAAAAGCACACTTTTCCGTGATTTCAAATGCAATCAAGCACTTTAGCAAATAATTCAATGTTGAATAGCTCTAGATCAGAATCGGATCACTTACCTAAAGCTACTCCTACAAATCATATGGGGTTTTGCATCTATGAGTAGAAAAACGCTTCACTGCCACACACGGACTAGTTAACGCATTTATCACCTCACAAATCACTCGACCACCAACAACTACTCTAATCCACAGATCCTAACTAAACCTATCTAGTCGCAGACCCTCGGCAAGACACACGCTTCCTGGCTATCTACTTGATCGCGGAATCTCCTCTTCTGGATCCACTTAAGAAAAACGCTTTTTTTAGCCGAAACTAAATCAAGCAACCACCACATGAGTGTTAGTAGGAAACCTACTTAGGTCCTTGTGTCCCCGACAACGGCGCCAATGTTGGACGGGAGCGACTCACACACCCATGAAGTGCATGCAAACACTACCTAGATCAACATAATGTCAATCGAGGACACAGATGACATGATAGGCACACGGAAGAAATCTCTTTAGCTTGTCAGGCTGAGACCATCCTACACATGCAACACTCAGGAAGGCTGAGACCATCCTACACATGCCACATACGCTACATCTGCTCCCACGACATCCAAAGTGATATCATCCCTCCTGTGTTGTCTCATCCGCAAAAAATGATGCCTACGTACATGCCCTGTATGACCACAATGCCAACACACAACATCTCTATGCTTGCAAGATCGTCCTTTGAATGTAGGTATCTCTCTAGACTCATTTGTGCCAAAAGCATTGCACAATCTTTGCCATAACTCTCTAGCTGTACATGCATCCAAACCAATGCGATAGTAGATAGACTCACCAAGGTGTAACATGATCGTCGAACGTGCAAGCTCATCCAAGTCCTCCCACTCATCGTCAGTCATAGACTCTGTCCTAGCATCCATGCCCTATAGTGGCAACACTTGGCCCAACTCAGTCAATGCATCATGCATACTTGCTTTCCAATGCTCAATGTTTGAACAATTAAACTTTGTATGGAAAAGCACAAACCCTAACAATGATGTACATGCCCAATCAATGGCAATAACCTGTGACAAGATCAATCACAAATCGATCAACTCACAATAGCCAAAGTCTGGCTCTCTCTCTCTCTCTCTCTCTCTCTCTCTCTCTCTCTCTCTCTATATATATATATATATATATATATATATATATATATATATTCCTCTCTTTCCCACCTCTCTCCCTCTTTCTCTCACTCTCTCTCCCTCTCTCTCTCTCTATTTCTTTCTCTCTCTCTCTCTCCCTCTCTATCTACTTATCTATCTGTCTTTCTCTCACTCTATCTCCCTCTTTCTCCTCTTTATCTCTATCTATCCCTATTTCAACTCTCTCTCTCTCTCTCTCTCTCTCTCTCTCTCTCTCTATTAACATTCACTATCTCTAACAAACCTAACATTTCTAACATTTACAAATCTACCAAGCCTAACAACGCAACAGTTTCCAAACAAGCGTCCCTTTTCTACCACCGACGAATAGACATTTCAACAACACAATAGTTTGGGAACCGAACGAGGTATGTCATGATATCCCTACCCTTTTTATTTTTTTAGGGTTTATGTGTGTGTGTGGAGTAGAAAACAATAGGGAAAGAGGGGGGAGGAGCATTGTTTTGTGTTTACCTTTTGTTGTAGCGCGGTTTCCAGTTAGGTTGAGCTTCCAATGACGAATGTGAAAAACCCCCTTCGATGAGCTCCTCCTTGACCCGAACGTGTGTGTGTGTGTGTTTGTGTGTGTGTATGTGTTGATGTTGTGTTTGAGATGGAGTAGGGAGAGGGGTACTGGGGGGGGGGGGGGGGGGGGGGGGGGGGGGGGGGGGGGGGGGGGGGGGATGGTTTGGGAGGTGGAGAGGGGAAAAAAAGGGGCAAGTGAGGGAAGGCAGAGGGGAGCGATGGTGGGGAGGAAGGAGAGCAGAGTATGCAACAAAAACGTGGCATACTCTGCCTTCTTTCCTATTTTAGGCGCCAGGCATTACCGCGGCTATTAGAGCGTTTATAAGTGCAACATTTACCATGACTATTACCGCGTTTATTACCTTGGCTGGTCATTTCCCTCACACCCAAATAATCCTTCTTGCCAATAATGTGGTCCCATAGTGTTTGGGTTACATACTTGAATATGTGCAGGGGATCCAAGAGGTGTTTTACTTTTAAATCCTCCAAAATAGAAGCTTTAAAAATATGGAATACCTTGACATACCTTTTGGTGGAGGACACGAAGCCGGATTGTTGTTGTGGTGCTCTTCCCAAATGGTTTCCCAATCTTCCATCGTGAGCTTTAGAGGGGTCTTCTGATTTGTGGGAGCCTTGTGCTTGTTATGCCCTTGAGGTAAGAAACGATGGTTGTTTGGATAGATTACCTTGAACAAGGAATCAAGCCTCTCTATCACCAACAATGGCCACAAGTAGGACATGCATTGTGCCCCGATGTGGACAACCTTGCATACATATCACATCGTTAGAGAGATGAGTGAACCAAAAGGGAGAGAGGGAAAGATAGAGAGAGAGATAGAGGAAAGGGGGTTACCAGAAATCTCTCCAAGCCCAGGATAGTCGTGCATACTCCACATAAGGATCCCCCTCACAATGGCCTCTCTCCCCCCCTATGCAAGTGAGACATCGACAACAGGAATGCCTCTCCATAACTCCTCCAACTCTTCGATGAGGGGCTCGAGGTAGACGTCAATATTTGACACTCTGTACTTCCCTGGCACAAGCAAGGAAAGAAATACATTGCCCTTCTTGGTTATCTCCCATGGTGGAATACTGTAGTTGATGATCACCACAAGCCAAGTGCTCCATGAAGTAGACTTAGTGCCGAAGGGGTTGACACCATCACTTGCTAACCCAAGCCTCAAGTGTCGAGGCTCCAACCCAAACTTTGGCTATTGAGTTTCGATGTGCTTCCATGAAGGTGAATCGACAGGTATAAGCATCATTCCATCATTTGAGAGGTGGTTGGCGTGCCACGGGAGAAGCTCCACAGTAGACCTGATTTTAAACATGTATTGGATGAGAGGAATTAATGGAAAATTTCTCGATACCTTGCAAGGTAGGTGCGTCCCGCTCACTCCGGTCTTGTATCGTGCCTCCCCACACATGGAACATGAGGTAGCATGTGCGTGCTCATTGCGGTATAGCATGCAATTGTTGACGCACGCATGGATATGCGCTCATACTCCATTCCAAATGCAATGACATACAATCGCGCTCATCGACGATCTGGAGGCATGTAGTGATCTTTTGACAACATTTTTCCCATCAAACTACAACAAACAAGCATTTTAGTACAATTGATACAAGACGGCACCATAAAGCAAGTGGAGAGTATATAAAAGCCACATCCCATACTTACAGAAGTAGTGCATCGACACTTGCATTACTCCAACAGAATTTTGCTTGCAAGTTAAGGAATGTCAACGATGCCCGGAGCACCGAGTATTGTGCACCGTCGTAGAGAGTGTTCATACACTCTCGCCATCAATCTATTCTACATTTCGGCAGCTCATTGAGTGCAGGGCTAACAATCCTTCTTGCACACGTCGTGCTCATGAGCTAGTAACTCATCACACATGTCAAACATGTGCTCATCCTCTGTCTCAAAGTGAGATGAAGATGCCATAGGAGCTCCCGAAGTAGAGCCAATGGTAGGATCACCATGCGGTGCACCCAAATTGCCCAGTAGCTCTGGCCTCTGCCGTTTGGCCTTGCGCGCCGATGCACCACCACCGAATAGAGACCAATGGGGCACCTCCTCAAGCGACGGGTGAGTCGCGCTCTCATCTCTCTAAGCGCTTTTTTGAGGATGCCAAAGCCCTTCGTTCTCCACGTGCTCCAATCCAATGCATCTCAAGCGAGGGATTGCCCTTTTGCACTTGGCACAAGGATAAGGGAGTTTTTCCTTGATCCAACGATCGCGCTCAAGGCCTCCAAGGGGACCACGATCATCCCAGTCGATGTCCTGCACATGAGATAAATTGTTTATTTAGTCATGTGTCCAAAAAAATAAATAATTAGACAAGCCCTAAATTCCATTAAAGAAAATACATGAAGTTAAGTTCAAGGAGAATAAATGACAATGAGTGCTAAATTTTTTTCTAACTAAAAGAGAACTTAAAAATGTAAGTAATAAACATCTAAAAGAAGTACAAAATAAAATATCCATAAAAAGTTAAAAATCTTCATTAAAAAACTCAAAAGGCTAAAAAATTGAATAATGGAATATAGCTAAGGGTAGAGGGGTGGTTTGTACCCCCCCCCCCCCCCCCCCCCCCCCCCCCCCCCCCCCCCCCCCCCCCCCCTTCTCCCTGCAACCTCGGATTCGCATGTATCCATTGGATTTGAGGCTTATAAAACGTCTCCCCACCTCTACTACTCCATGTCGTGCCCCAAATGGAAAGATTGTGCTTCCTAAAGCACCATGGATGCTAGACAAAAAAGAATTAGACAAGGTGAAGGGTACCATTTTTTCTATTTGCACACCAACAGGATACATGAGGTCGCTAAAGGGAGCTTTCACAAAAGCGAAGAAGGGTGTAAGCGTTCAATTGTATGGTTTGAAGTCCCATGATTGGAACAAGATGCTTCAGATAACCTTCATACTCCCTATTCTATCTATAGTTTGTGTATATGAATTTCAATCACTTTCCCTTCACCTGATTTACATTGTAGTTCATTCTTCCGGTGAGTATATGTATATGTCGGGACAAGAAATTCAGGGACGCTATTCTCAAACTAAGAGAGCTAGTAAGGTACACCACAAGACTCCACTCAACTACACCTTTTTTATGTACACAATAATTTCAACTAGCACTTAGTGTATCCTTGTTTTCTTTCTTGCAGATTTGTGAGTTCCAAGGAAATCGAAATAGATGCTATCCCTGCTACTCAAACACTTGCAACAGAAATTGTGTGTGCCATTGAAGATGCATTTCATCGATTGGTCTTGCTTAGTCAAATTCACCTCTTGGTTCATGTGGTGGAGGAGATAGCTATACGTGGATTAGTGCACGCACAATGGATGTTCTTCTTAGGGAGGTTTTTAAAGACTCTCAAAGATTTTGTGCGGCTACGGTCTCAACCAGAGGCATGTATGGCCGAAGGGTGGATCGTTTAAGAGGCATTTGTTTACATATCAGAGTATTTGGCACAAGTTGATCCTTCAATGCCTCGCATGTGGTCAGACGAGAAAGATGCAAGGATGACTTCACACTTGCCAAGTGGAAAGGGAAAACTACTTAACATGGATATGAATCTATCCAGAGTGGTCAATAACTTTTGTATTCTAATGCAAAGATTATGACCAAGTGGGTGGACTTGTGGACAGTGGCAAAGGCAAGGCGTTTGCAAGAGAGAGAAGCTTGGAAACAAGCACATGGAGGAAGGGGGGCACCCCCAGTGCCTAGACACCTTGCATGTTTCCTAGATCTCATTAGTGCAGAGTGGATTTATGAGAGAATGACCGAGGCAAAAGCGCACGGAGAAGACATCACCAGCAAAGAATGGGAGTATGCACGAGACTGGGTACCAAAGGTAGAGTACTCATATACCTAAATTGTCATAAAATCTAATATCTAACCAACCCAAATGATTTTCTCATATTAAAATGATCATTTAATGTGGGATAATAAACGGGAACAAGGGTTAGAATATAGACATGTGCTTACGGACCTATCTTAACGCGGGGCCAATGATAAAGGGGTCCAAATGAGAGATGGTTTGTCAAAGAGCAAGGCTACCTAATGGAACTTAAAATACCTTAGGGTTAGCTTCATAAAGACCTCCAATGGTTAGTGTTAAAAGTCCTTTGACCTTAGGCAAGCTAGGACTGAGCTTGAGGTGGGAAATTGACCTAAGATTGAGGTGCTTGTTGTGCTTGATGACTAAGGTGCTTGAGGTGCTTGTTGTGCTTGATGACTAAGGTGCTTGAGGTGCTTGTCATGCTTGATGACTAAGGTGCTTAAGGTGCTTATCATATTTAATGAGGAAGGTGCTTGAGAAGCTTCCCATGCATGGGGGATAACATGCTTGAGTCAAAAAGAGACCCTACAAACTTAATGAGAAGGATGCTTGAGAAGCTTCCCATGCATGGGAGGTAATTTGCTTGAGTTAAAAAAGAGACCCTATAAAGTAGGGGGAAAGTCCCAAAGTTAGGTGAATATTTGACTTAGCCTCCCACTCACCCAAAGGAAACCCCTTCTCTCAAGGGGCACATGGGCACATGTCAGACTCTTCCTATGCTTAGCCACATGGTGTGCTTGAATGCTATTGGTTGGGCTAAAGAGGGGTCCAATGAGCTTCTAGTTCCATCCAAAAAATATCTAGATATTTTGAAGCTCTCTCTCTCTAAGGGGTAAGGAGGACACTGGTCCAAAGACTACCCATGTACTTGAATGCATGTTGCATGTGATTGTCTAGTGGGAGAGGGGTCCAATGAGCTTGAAGCATGTGGAAAGGCAAGAACTCGCCCCAAGAAAGCAAGGGGGGTGCTAGGGGGTATACACCACACACACACACACTCATTTTGTGAATCATTCTCACTTGGTGAAAGTTGAGGAAATCCACCTCCTTCTCCAAGCTTGTGAGAAGTGAGAGCCTACACCAACACTCTTGGCTATGGAATGCAAATCCAACCAAGATCCATGCTTGAATGCTTAAGATTTCCATCTTATCCATCTTTATTACTACGATATTATGTATGCTAGCAAGAAGAGTGATGATAAGTGAGGAACTATCTCTTTCTCCTATGGAATTTTTCTTCTTCCTCTTCCCTATCTTCGTTCCCCGCTAGCTCTCTCCACCTTCAAAGGTGTTTGAGGCCTTGGGACTGAGGCTTGGGATAGTTAATGCTTTCTACAAAGTTTATGTTACGCTTGTGATGCATGAAGATTTCCATCTTCATTGCATCACCTAGGTCACAAGGAACACAAAGATTGTATTGTACCAAGTCTCTCTTGATGGGAGAAACTATAATACAAATGCCTATTGGAGGGGGGACCGGCTCCGTATGAATCCGGTCGTGAACTGTTGTCATGTTCTCTAAACTTCTCTCTTGCAAAAGTATTGTTCATGCCAAGTTAGCTAAGTACCATGTTTATGTTGCTACCATCAATTAAGTTCACCCGCTATGCTCACAAAGTAATTTCACAAAAGTGCTTCATCTAATTTCCTAATTCTGCTACTCTTAAAGTTCATAGGCCGTTTCCATTACATTGGTATCAGAGCGATTGGTTTCTCTTTTCTTGATTAAGAAGAGAGGTCCTTAAGTAGCCTATTAATGGTTGATTTTGTTAATTATATTAGGGTAAGTGGGACTAAGATCTATTATCGGTTTTGTTGATCCAACTATGTGGGATATCGTGCACACCTCGAGAGATTTGGTCTTAATAATGGAGTATTTTTAGAATTACCTACGGCTTTACCATTATTGAGCCATAAGAAGTCCAAAAGGAGCTATCCCTCAGCAACTTTGCTATGTTAGACCCAGTCCACTACTCTCTATAATTAACCAATTTGAGCCGTGGGTGTAGATACTTAAGTGCCTATTTTCAAAGGCTAATAAGGGTAGCAACTAAGGGTTTGAATTGCCAAAGCATACACTAAGTAAACACATAAGTTTAATTTACATGGCTGACAATAAATAAGAGATTAGAATGAACATTGATAACTTTGATTTTGCACATAAAGGTGCTAATGATGATGCCCCCATGTTTGTTACTAGGTTGTTTGACCCTGGTTCTACTCACAACTTCATATCAATGGAGTTGGCCACCAAGTTGGGCATTCAAGATAAGCACTCAAGCATCTATACCCGTGGCTCGAATATTATTAATTGCAAGGAATAGAAGAGAGGGTTTAACAGAGCCAAGACAACACCCATTCATGTCAAGCTTCTAGTAGCTCAATAATCGTTAAGCCATAGGAAAGCCCCGTAGGACTCCATTATTAAGACCAAAGCTCTACGGTATCCTCGTTAGCTGAATCATCAGACAATGCTTATATCGCAGAAGAAAAGCCACGAAAAGTTGGAGATAGGTGTGCCAACATGACGTGGGGTGGATTACGTGGCAAGTATTGTGGCCTTGGGATGGACAAATAAGTCTCTTCTATCTCGTCATGTTGTATTTATACGTGATCTGCACTTGAGTAAGGGTTCAAAAATACCTTTCAAGTGGTGGATCAAAGTCCATTGCTGCTTAGCTATGAACAATCCTGCATGTATTGCACTTCTTAATTATTTTTTTATTCGCTACATTTTTTGTTCAGCTCTTTGTAAGTCCTTGACCACTTCCCCTCTGTCTACTTCTTTCAAATTTTACCTTGGCAGTCCCTTTCACCATCACCACTGCCGATCTTTGCCTTATCCACACCTCCTTCTGGTCCTCCATCTACGAGCATGCCATCCCTTTTTTCAACTGTAGTTTCCGATATCCAACGAGTAGCATTTCCTTTTGGTGCTCAACCTACGAGTGTGTCATTTGCACAAAATCCTACCACCAATCCATGTTAAAAATCTGTAACATTTAATGCACTAGTAAATTGTGTGTAGCGAAAAATGATAACATAGTGAGCATTTTATTAAGAACAAGTTCCTCATTATCATAAAGAGAGTACTTAATTTGAGAAAATCAACATAGCAATTTACACCTAGCTAGTTTGGCATAGACAATACTTGAAAAGAGAGAGAAATAGAACAATTGACAACAATTGAGGATGGAAATTATATGGATCCGGTCTCCCCTTAAAAAAGGCTTTGTATTATAGCTTCTCCCATCAAACTTGGAGACTTTTGTATAATACAATCTTTGTGTTCCTTGACAAAACTTGTTTGTGCAATGAAGATGGAAGCTTCATGCACCAAATTATGCTTGAAAAACACACCTAGTGTTCCTTGCCTCAGTCCCAAGACCTCACACACCTTCAAAAATGGTGAGAGCTAGCGTGGAATGAAGAAATATTCAGAGGAAGAAGATGTATCTTACAAGAAAGAAGTATTCTCCTTACATGATCACTCTTAATAGCATAGCTCAACTTAGTAATTAGCATGGTAGAGGAGATGAACATGCCATTGAAGCTTGGTTCTTGGCTGGACTTGCATTCCATAGCCAAGAGTTGTTGGTATAGGCCTCTACTTCTTAATGCTTGGAGAAGGAGATGGAGTTCTTGCTCAATACATGAGTTGTGTGTGTGTGTGTGTAGCAAAGTGAGTTAGACTAAAAATGCCAACTCTCTCTTTCTACTTGGTCGACCCTTCTCCCAAAATTCTCTTGCTGGCTTCCCATTGGCTCCTGTAAAGCTTAGCCAATAACAATTGAGAAGCATAATTGATAGCCTTGTGACATGTGTCCCCCTTTTCCCTTTTTTCGGAGCTTAAGGTAATTAAATAATTTATTTAAACTCTCATTGGACCTTTTTGTCTTTTGGCCAATAGGAATCAAGCAAGCCATTGGGTTGCTGGATGCTCATTGGACCCTTGATAGACTATCCAATAGTCTTGCAGGGAGCTTAATTTCTCTTGGTTCTTTTATAAAGAATTTTTAAATTGATTAGACGTATTTTACTCTAGCCTAATTCTCATTGGTCCACCTCTATGGCCATCCAATAGGTTTTGAGGGGAAATTGGGGACAGCTTGCCTAGGAGTCTGCCATGTGTCCATTCTTCCCTTTTGGGAGAACTTGGGAGTGTGTGTGTGTGTGTGTTTCTCTCTCATCCCCTATCATTAGGGCTTGCTCCCTCCTAGGGATGTGGGAAGACTTCTTAGTCTTCCCATAACCATCCAAATTTTCCCTCACTTTGGCCATTGGACAATTGAATTAAATTTAGGAACTCTAGCCTATGGAAGTCTTAATGGAGCTGAACCTTAGGTCTTTTAAGCTCCATTAGTGCACATTGCTCTTTTGCAGACTATCCCCCTTTGGATAACTGCTGGGACCGGTCTGGCAGTCTTACCAATATTCTAGCTTTTACTCCATTGGTACCTCCCCATATTAAATGATCAATTTAACATGAGAAAATCATTTGGGAGAAATATATATTACTTTTTATGAAAAAATGGGATTCCTTTCCCATGCACCTGTATGAGATGCTAGCTGAAGAGCGTGTAGAGATGACACTATGAAAATTTTCAAACGTTTACCGTGGATCTTTATCGCGGTTTGTAGAGAGAGAGTCCAAAATGGCTCCCCAAAGAAGAGAGAGGAGGGAGTATTTTTTGAACTAAAAATATTACCGCTTATATCACCGGGGTTATTACCGCAAGCATTATCGGGGATTTTGTTGCAAGTATTATCGGATGATTATCGTGGGCGGAGCTAGCGCTATAACATTCAAATTTGAGTTTCCCTCTATCTAAACAGTTTTGTTAATGAATTAATTTTTAAGAACGTGATTTACCTCTCTTTAAAAATGAAAAATTTTCAAAACTTGGAAATGACAGCTATGAGAATGAATTTGAAACTACGAAGAAAAAGCTCCATGCCAGAAGCACTGCCAGAGATGAGAAGCCAAACATGGACAACATCCTTTGCCGAAACTTGCATATACCCCACAAGCGCAACCCACCAAGCATCCATCGCGTTTTGTAATGACCCTCACAAACTGAGGCATCCATCTCACAGTGTTATAGTTAAAACACAGACAATCATGTTTTACAAATAGAACCCCTTGTCTTCTTCTATGGACACCCTCCAAGCTTGGTGATGGCATGGTTTTTTGATGGACGAGAAAGCCCTCCATTCAACAAATCATCACTGCCTTGAGAGTAAAATATCCAATGTTTGATCAAGTACCCCTTTGGAGCTTACATTTTTTCATTTTTCATAATGATAGAGTGAAGTGTGCCCACATTTTACCAGATGGTAGTACCTATGCTAGTTTCTTCAAGTTCTATCTTGACCTTTAAGTAGGAGCTCTGCATTTCTGTCAATGGACTTATAAGCCTCTGCCAGCTGAGCTCAACATTGACCTCCTTATGACATATTATATTTGCAAGCTCTTTGACTTTGCCTTTGTACACCCTCAAGACCTGCTATGAAGAGGTGTTGAGCAAGGAGCACAATAAAGAAGCTCCTCTTCAAAAAGCAGTTTTTAGTACTTTCTTCTATTCTCTTAAAAAATCACAAAGCATTTGTTTTTTCCCTAAATAATCACAAAAATGATAGATGTTTCATTATTAAATTGACCACACCCACTTTCAATTAACATAAAAATTAGCGTGCTTGTCAAAATTAAAAATAGAGATAGAGGGAGAGAGACAAAATGAATGGACGACATGAAAAACCTGTTTCAAAGAATAAAATATACAAAATGTTGATAAATAATCCTCCAAAGATCTCTACAAGTAGCTTGATCTAATCTAAACACATGGATCCTAAATCAATAAAGAGGGAAATTGATTACTCTTTGTGGATGCGCTATCCATGCCTTATCATCTTTGAACTCGTCATCTACATCTTCCATCTCATCACCGTTATCATGGCAATCATCCTTGCTAAGATTGGAAATGTTGGGAATTGAATCATCGATCTCTCTGTTCCCTGTCCCCCCCCTCATCCAAAGCGTAGGTGGTAGAGGGTCGAAGATGGTCTCCACTTCATCAGTGACAAAAATGGTCCTTTCTCGAGGTGTTACGAGAACTACAAACCAAACCTTTGGTTGATGCAATGATGAGATATAAATAACCTATGGAAGAGAAGTTCAAAGTGAGGGACATTGGTATTATGCTACAAGAAAATAAGGATAAAGAAGGTTTACACTCACCTGCTCACAATTGCATGGTAAAACTAAGTTATCCTACCTACCCATGTGATACACACTACAGTCCACCATGTAGAGCCCATTCTCATGGCGTATTGACACATTTGCAAACCACTTGCACTCAAAGATGAAGGTATGAAAGGTTCTAAAATCGACCTTTAGTATCCTTTCAATACTCCCATAGTACCTGGTCTCATCACCATTTGTGTCAAAGTTTCCCATGACGCCATAATCCATGGTGGTTTGACACTCATCAATGTGGCGTGTATGAAAGTGTCGACCCTTTGACCCTTCATAAAAAATGATAGGACCTACAAATAAATAGTTCCTAGATTCTATAAAACCTAAATTTTCAATAGTGAAATGACTCCGTGACTATTAAAAATGCAATGATAAAAATAAAACAAACAAAAATTAATGGTGTACAAAAGGGACATTGAAGGGATTGGAGGTTGGAAAAAAGAGATATTTGCAACATTGGATATCTGGCAACATCCCTTTTATTGTACGCGATAATAGACTCAGTAATATCCACGGTAATATATGGCATAATTTAAAAGATCAACAACAAGGCATGCCATGTATTCGGCATGCCCTACTCACTATGCAAATCTCTCATTGTTTATTGTGGCCTTTTATGGCGTTTTATAGAGAGAACGTTCAAAATTAGCTGGAGAGGGAAGAGAGAGGAGGGTGGGGGGGAGAGGGGTTCATTTCAAATATTACTGCATTTAAATCCGCACTTATTATTGCCATTGTTACCTCTATTATTACCATGAAAATTACCGTGTTTATTCTCAAAGCCCAATTTAGCATCCAAACAATCAAATTTTGGCTTAAACATTCCCTCCCTCTCAAATTTTGGTGTTTCCCTCCCCCTTAATAAAAATTAAAGAACATTATATGAAAATTTTAAATAATAAAAGAAAGATATGAAAACATGGAACAATTGTTAGCTATGTGGGATTTCACTTTATTACAGCTAAACTAATAACTATCACTTGATTAACATAATTTAGCATGCTTCACAAAATTAGAAGGAGGAAGAGGGAGAGAGAGAGATGAATGGATGACACGACTAAAAAATTTCATAAAGTGTACAAAATGTTTATGAATCACCTTCCAAAAGATCCCTACAAGAAGCATTGTAGATGGCTGGATAATCATCATGTGGGAACGTGTTCTTAGAAGATGGGCAGCGAATTACTTAGTAATTACTAGAACACATGATGTAGACGGTTGGATAATCATCATGTGGGAACGTGTTCTTAGAAAATGGGATTACTAGAGTAATTCATTGCCCATTTTCTAAGAACACGTTCCCACATGATGATTATCCAGTCGTCTAATTACTAGAGTAATTCGCTGCCCATTTTCTAAGAACACGTTCCCACATGATGATTATCTAGCCGTCTACAAGCATCATCCAATTCTAAGCCCATGGCTCCTAAATCAATAAAGAGAGAAATAGAATTGTTGTTTGTGGATGTGTGGGCTTCATCATCTTCAAGTTTGTCATCCTCCATCTCATCATCATCATCATCATCATCATCATCATCATCATGACAATCATCCTTGCTAAGACTTGCAACCGCAGGATTTGAATCATCGACCTCCATCTCCTTTGTCTCCCCCTCATTTAAAGTAGGAGGTGGAAGAGGGTGAAAGATGGTCTCCACTTCATTAGTGGCAGAAAAGGTTCTCCCTCGAGGTGTTACTGGAATTCAAACCAAAGTTTTGGTTGGTGGATTGTTGGAATATAGATAACCTATAGAAGAGAATCTCAAAGTGAGTAACATTGGTATAATTAATGTTACAAGCAAATAAGAATAAAAAAGTTAGTCATTCACCTGCTCACAATTTCTTGGCAAAACTAAATTGGGTGGAAGCATGAGTGGGTGGACACCAAAGCTGTGCCCGGGACATAGATTTTTGGGGGAGTGAAAACATTTAAAAAGTAAAAAATTATATTATGATCGTGGATATGTAACAACCCGCTTCTTGTTCTCTTTGTGCAACTCTCTCTCTCTCTCTCTCTCTCTCACACACACACACACACACACACACACACACACACACATACACACATGCATACACACACACAGACATACATACAAGCTTTTTGTTTTCTCTCTGTAGCTCTCTCTCTCTCTCTGACACACACACACATACTCTCTCTCTCTCTCACACACACACACACACACACACACACACAAGTTTAGGTGAAGCTATCAACGTGAAAATTCAATTTGCCGAGCATGGAGAAACATTTCTTGCAGCATCAACCAACAAATTAGGAACAAACCATAGAATTCAATCTAGTAAAGTGATTCATAGCAAATCGATGGTAATGTGATTCATAGCATATAAATCAATCAAATTCTATTTTCTTGTTGATATTAGAGCTACTTTTCTGGCATGCTTCTTCTCTGTAGTTGGAATATGCATAGCCATTTTTCTTTCTCTTGCTTTGTGCTGAATTGAAGAAATGGTGGAGCTTGCATTAGTTGAAGGGGATAATACGGAGCAGATGCTTTGGCAGTATGCATTTTCCCTCTCTTTTTGAGTGTTCTGGTTTGGAAAAGTCTCTATGATATGTGTCCTTCTTTGTTTTCCAAGGTTCATGCATTCCATCGCTTGAAGCAGGACATGATAATCAGGGAATATGAGTCTCACCGCAAGAGAGAAAAAAGAGCTAGACTAAAAAGAAAAGTAGACAATGGAAACATTGCTGAAGGAGAATTGGATGAAGCAGCTAAAGAAATAGGGGCGGATGAAGGAGAACCATAGGGCTGTCCAAAATTCAACGATGAGGTAAAAAGAGCAAAGGTAGCCAAAGACATTGCCCGATATATTCTTCATCAAACATTAGGGCCAAAAACGACTCAGAAAGGGCTGTGTAAGGAATTGGTTAAATTACTAATTAGCAGAGTCGTTTATGGTCAAAATGGCTCCAAATTTGTCCGTTTTGGTCATTTAAAGCATATGTACGCAATCTAAAGCATATCTACGTACATATCTCTAAATATTCAAAAGATATCGTTTTCTTCACATTCCTTTGTGGCTCACCTAGAAATTTGTTTTCATTTACTTCACTTGGCAGCAATAGTTGTTTCCACTTTTGAATCACTCAATCTCTCTTTTTTCTCTCACCTTTTGCGAGCTTTATCTCTTCTTCTCTGATACACCTTGTTCTACTCCTACGTTATTTCCATTATACTTTCTGCTCCTTCATTACTTACAATGACTAATACATCTTCCATTAGTGATAACCGCAAGTTTCACTTGAACATTAAGCTAAGCCAGGAATATGCTACTACGCAGAGTGTCTATCAAAGACCAGTTACAACTGAAAATGAAACACAACAACTTCATCAACAAGGGAAAGAAACACATTGATATATGGACAGATGGGAGCTTGTATCCACCGGATCCTAGCACTGGAAGGTATCCATCTCTTCACACACCTCATGATTTGATGAGATTTGTTGGTGATGGGGTTGATGGCTTACTAGGATATAGTTCTAGGTTATCTCATTTATACATTGATCATACACATTACATTCAATATCTCAAAACTGTTTTGTCTTCAAATACAACAAGAATTTTAGAACTTGAAAACAAAATAGCATCTCTAAAACAAGAAAATCACTAGCTTCGGACTTTAAAAGAAACTCCAATAGGATTAAGAGCACGAGTAAAACGAATGAGAGATGTGGTAAACTTAACAGAAGGTTCTGGACAAAGAAAAGAAAAAGATTAAAGATTACTAGAGAACATGTGACTAGTCTTTTAGGATTTGATATGTCCAATGTTCAAGAAAGGGTGAGATTTTTGAATGAGGTAATGAACAAAAGTGATATTCTTAAACTTTTGAAACTTCCTGAAAATCAAACTTAGAAGAAATTGGTATTTCAAAATTTACTGAAAGATATGGGTTTACTGGTCCAACCTTCTCAAATGCAAGAAGTTTGTGACACAGTGGGGGTGAATACAAGGGGTTACAGGGCCATCTCTAAAACCTGGTTTCAGGTTATAAAGTATTACAAGATTAAAGCTTTTGGGTTGCCTAGGCCTCACAATGTTGGGAAAGTTAAGACTCTGTTAAATGAAGAAATACCCGAACATTTTGGAGAGTACAATCATATAGAAGGAACGATGCCATATGAAAAACATAAAAAAAATTCTTCTTTTGAGTATAATGTTTTTAATAATATTTGGATGAGTATAAAAAATGCTCAATCTTCTATGGTGGTGGTGAGATACTATAATATGCAAGAAGTAGATTATGAAGGAAAATTTATATTTGTTATAAAATTGGATGAAGCTCAAATTCAAAAATGTCAAGAAATGGAAAGAGTATCCATATCCCTTATGAACAGAGCATTGGACTATAGCCAGGGTAAGCTTGGTTCCCCATACCACAAAACTCAATCAGAAATGGAGCTTTGGTGGATCGGAGCAGCTCAAATACCAGTAGAAAACCACGATACATTGAAATGGCTCTTTTTGCAGACCGATATCCGTTCTCTTATACAGGACCAATATGCAAGTGAAAAACTCTATGTAGATGGCATGGATGACTTTTTTATAGAATGGCACTTGAGTGCCGACCTAAAAGCATTAAAGTGCATGTTTGGTGTATGTGGAGGTGCCAATACCAAGTATCCATGTCTATATTGCATGGCAAGCACTCGAACAAAAGGATGGCTTGCAGAACACGAGGTTGGAAAACCACCATCAAGAAATAGTGTGAACGTCATCGACTACCCATCGTCTTCTATGATGTGGGATCCAATTATAACAATAGATTTAAAAAATGTACATATATGTACAATGCATGTAGAGATTAGAATCTTGGACAAATTGCTTCGACTCCATCTTGATTATGCATATTCTATTAAGACAACTAAACTTGCAAATGAGTGCATAGAAAAATGCGAGGCTTTGCTCTCTCAAATGGGTTTTCATGGTGGTCAAGTGCATCTAAAAAAATGATCCTACTCTTTCAAAAGGAACGGGTGATGTTTTGCAAGATGTTTCAATGGGTGGAGCAAAAGCGAGAAGATTTTTGAGTAACCATGACAACAAACAAGTTGATGCTATATGGAACTGCTGAAAGAATATTTGTGTCATAACAACCAATGTCAAAAGTAGACCAGATGTAGCCAAAAAACACATGGAAGTGTGGAAGAAGCTCGACAATTTTTTGAAAGTTTTGAGACAACAAGTTAGCTCGGCTACTTATGCAGATGACTTTAAAAAGACAATAAAGCTTTTAATAACTGCTATTATAGATGCTTGGGGAGAAAAAGATATCAATATTACTTGGTGAGTATTCAATTACTTTCTAAAGTCTGGATAGTATTTTACATTGCATCCTATCGAGTTCAACTAACTTTTTTTTTTAATTTTTAGCATATTCTGTACCTGCATGGACCATATTTTGCAAAACAAGGACCCCTTGAAACATGGAATACTCAGGAAATGGAAAAATCTCACTATCAAGCGAGAACTTCTTTTTTCAAATGTACGAGAAAGGGAGGGGGACAAAGAAGGAGCAATGCACTAAAAGAATTATTCAATTGGTTCTATAGGGGGAAATTACAACGGATGAGATCAAACAACCATACTGCTCAACCACAGATGGAGATTAATGCTTCACTTTGAAACTTTGTATCGAATCTTTCTAAAGAGATCCAAATTCAAAAAAGATATTTTGGTGCAAAAAAAAATAAATTTACATCAGTTTTTTATTTTTTTCATATCTCTAGGCATGTCACCCCTATATCTCAAAAACTTTCTTCTTTTATAGTCCCCAAGAAGGTTGACATTTGTTTCCTCAGCTACTGCTGCTGACGAAGGAAATTTGGAATGGCGGCCTCTACACCAAAACAAACTCCATTGCGCCACAAGGGAAATGAGATGAGGGCACCACCTAGTCTTGGAAGCGTGGACTAGGACCGCTACACAAAGAGAGAGAGAGAGAGAGAAGAGAGAGAGAGAGAGAGAGAGAGAGAGAGAGAGAGAGAGATCACTATGAATGAAGCATTAACCTTAGTGTGTGTACGAGGAATGGATAACGTCAAACACTCCCAACACAAATAGCATGTAGATTACGAAACAACCACTCAAGGATTAGCCAAGATCACATCAAGCACTCTCACACACATATAAAAGATTTCTCTTAATTAACATAAGTAAGAGGAGGGGAGGTTACTAGCATGAAACAATTTGCACTCTAGAATGTGCAAGAATAGAGTGACTGAATGAGCTTATGGGCTCATGGTGAGTGATACAAAGACTCAATGGGGCTGAGGAAAGCTTAAAATTACAAAGGGGAAGGCCTCTTTATATAGGAAAGAGAGTGATTAGGAGTGAGGTTAAGATCCAAGTGTAATTTGTACAAATGAAGCTTGATTAGGGACATTCAACCAATGAAGAAGCTCCTTCCAAGTGATTTGTTGACCAATTAGCTCCATCATCACTTGTGTTGTCTTCACTCCTTCCTCCATAGCTTGAGTCCAAGAGCTTCCTTATTTTAAAATGTAAATAATCTACATAAAATCAATACATATCTAGTAATAATAGAAAGGGGTTGAATGAGAACTTATGAATTACAACAAGATTAAGCATGACTTGAGAGGTGATTAGAAGAGGAATTTTGATGGGTTTTTGAGCTTGAGAGAGAGGAGGAAGGAGAGGAGGGTGAGAAGACTAATGGCTGATTTTTAGAGAAGGTCTCAATGTGGAAAAGGAAGGGTGTGTGTGTGTAAAGGTAGAGGGGGTGGTCTCCACCACAGTTGAAAAAGCTGGCGTCCGCCATTTTGGCCATATCTCCTAGACCGTAGATGCAAAAATTATAAAAAGAATATGGTCAGAATCTCCAGCTCATCAGCTACAACTTTGATGAAGACAACTTTTCTTGGATCGGAGTGGAAGTATTTTTTAAAAATTCAGCAAAATCATGTGTCTGGTTCCTTCCTTTACCAAGTCTTCCACTTGGGTCCCATCTGTTTGAATCATCATATGGCTCCAAAGCCATGATGATATGAGCCACTCATGACCCTTGAATCATGGGTGCATGGCTCCACAACCACATCATATCTTTTCTTTTCACATTTACATATTTTCCCTTCCCTTTACCACTAGGTTCTCCCTCTACCTTTCACCTCCGGTGAACTAGTCAAGAAAAAATTCCTATCAAATCATTTTTTTTAAATTTTTCCAAGAGGTTGTTCCCACTCCTTCTTTTATTGTAAACCTCTAGAAGCAAGGAAGACCAACAAAATATAATAAACAAAAATTTGTGATAGGCTTGGATCACTGCATAGCTAGACTCGCAAAGAAAGTATACTGCTCTTGAGGCATTGAATCCTGCAACATATCCAAATATTCTAAGTGATGATGCTCTCTCAAGTAGCATGATCTTGTTTGCATTGATTTGAAGGGGACTGTACCCTAAAAACCGTGACAATATCTTGAGGGAAAACATTGGCAACTTAGGATCTTCAGAATACTACATGTGAAAAGCACAGAAGGTGGCACTATCCAATGTAGGCATGTAGTGCATGAAAGAGGAGGCATCCCTTCTTGAAGAGCCCTCTATTGCTTTCCCTCTCGAGCCTTTAGCTCTCCCAAGAAAATTGTCTTTGTCAAGGAGTTCAATCTGCAAAACAAGACATAATGAGTAAAACAAACTTGTAAAAAAAGAAAGATTTCACAAGGGAGATCAAGGTGAAACTAAATCTATCTTTTGCAACTCATCTTTGGCAATGACTTTTTCTTGAAGGAGATTGTATGATCCAGTCATCTCTCTTATGTCAACTTCCTTTCCAAAAATTTTCAGCTTAATGTATCTGCCAAAAGACTTGGATGCCAAACTCAACAAGTCTCTTCTCAAAATCCTCATCTTTGAGGGAAGGTTTCTCCTCTTACACTCTTCTCATGCATAGAGCAAGTGCATCAGGAGGAGGCAGAAAATCTTTATTGGATGTCTGAAGATCAAGTGCCAAAAACTCATCTTGTGACTCTTCTTCCGTGTCAATAAAAGCTTTGGCAACCTCAGAAGCTTCAGAAATGGTTGCAATACAGTAGTCCTCCCTCATGTTAAGTAGACATTGGATATGATGGAGAGGGATATACTTTTTTCCATTGATATAGAAGTAGGGAAGGTTTGGAATATTAAGGGAAGCTTTAGACACCTCTATCTTATTTGTTGGCTCATCAATGATAGTACTATCTCTAAATTGAGCCACATCAAAATTTGCACTTTGCTGCTCCTCAAATGCAACATCAACTTCCTCCTCTTCTAGATTTTCACTTTTCTCAAGCTGCAAAACTGTGGAAACATTTTTATTTGTTACCTCTTCATCTGTAACTTTCACTTCATCAGCTTTGCATTGCATGTCAACTTTAAGGAACAAAAAGAAAAGAAAGGCAACTTCGTTTGGAACAAGGTTGCAAGGCTTTGAATGTAATTGACAAGAAAGGGTAGGTGGACAAACAAAGGAAGTCTTCTTAGAAAATTTTCCAAACCTCCTTGTTACTTTGACTTTCTTAATTGAGTTGGTAGTAAATTCAGTTAGATGGCAATAAGTCTTGCCATCTAAAACCAAACACTTGCCTTCAACTGCCTCTTCAAACTCTCTAAATTCTTCTGACAAAAAGTCCTTCAAATTGTCTAGCAAAACGGCAAGATCAAACAAAGGGTTGAATATTTCATATGCTTTGGTATACACTTCCATGTCACCACCATCCATCATAGAAACCAATAGCTTCTCACTTGGACTCTCCTCCAAAATCTCCTCTTGACCTTCATTCATGGTAGAGAAAAAATCAAACCGGTGAAGCTAGCTAAGCACATGGTGAAGTTCGATAAGTACGCACCAAAGTGATGGAGAGAGGGAGGGTTCCACGATGTGAAAAGTGCTCCGCTTAGGCACAGGGTGAAGGTGTCGCGACAAGCACGCCAAAAAGATGGAGAGAAGCCCAAACGAAGCGATAGGGGAGGGTTCTAGGATGTGCAAAATGCTCCGGTCGCATCATGCGGGAGCTACCTAGTGGAGCCGAGTAGAAGCCTGAACCACGTGATAGAGGCCCCACCCATTAGCTTCACATACTACGCGATACAGACAGCTTGTAGACTGTGGTTGACCCAGCTATCGCGTTGTGCGGTGTTTGTACTCTTTGACCCAAATGGCGAGGACGAAGCAGACTGTAAGAAATTCTACCAAGCCCCAAATGATCCAGAAAAAGATGATTTAGAGAAAGAAGATCCAGAGAAACCACCACCTCCACAACCTCATTAGAGGCCCACTGCTAGAAAAAGGTTGAATTATCAAGTCAAATATTTAAGAGAAATAAGAAAAGCACAAAAGACTACTCGTCTACTGATTCCAAAGCTACCTTTCATGAGAGTTGTCAAAGAGATATCAGATAGAATTATGAGCATGATGAATATCTAAACTTTTGTCCAGTAAGGTGGCAATCTCAAGCTTTGATGTGCCTTCAAGAAGTTTCCAAGGATTTTCTCATAGACTTTATAAATGATAGCTACATTGCAGCTGCATTTTCTCACAAGGGTCACACTTATTATAACTACATTGCAGCTGCATTTTCTCACAAGGGTCACACTTATGAGCAAATATTTTGTGCTTGTGTCAAGGCTGAGGTATAAGTTTGATAAGGCTCTTGAGCTTATTCCTAGTGAGGATCTTAAAGCCTTCCAAATTTTAAATATCCCTCCTTCCAGGCAGTAGAAAGATTCAGGGGCTGTCATTGAGGATGTTACACATGAGTATGAGACAAGAAAGGCCCAGGATATCAAAGTAAGAAAGGAGGTTGAGAGGGAGCAAGACATGATGTCAGAGGATGCTATCCTTAAAGAGCAAGCAAAAATTTTAAGAGCATCCAAATCTCTTCTTTATGAAAACGTTACAGGCCAAATGGTGGTGGATGTCTCCTTGTTTGGAGATTATGAGGTGTACTTGGACATATTCCCTCAAGACACAAGTATGATTGTAAACCCCAACATTGAGCTTGGTGACACTGTGCTCTTTATTTGTCTCAGGTATGTGTTTCTCCTTTGATAATTACTAGTGCATGTGCAAGGCAGGCACAAGGGCCTCATTGGAGGATGTGTTTTCTTTTTCAGGTGTCTTATGAGGGATCTTCTAGAGGCTCTAGCTATGCAAATTTCCATACTTGACCCTCTAGCAACACAATGCCTTTTTAACAAGCACGGAAGCCTTTCACGTTTTTTTGAAGATTTTAACATGCTGACCTGCAATGACATAATACCCCTATTTTGAAGGGTAAATCTTAACTCCTTACATGTTATTTTTAACATTTTGTGGTATTCCTAGCTAATTGTTATTTTTTGTAGAGGACATTGGAGTCTTATTATCTTCAACCTTTTGGAGAAAGATATAATATTTATGAATTCATTGTCAAGTATCCATGGGAAAAGTAAACTGTAAGTATAAAGTATGATCTATGCTTGATGGCCTGGAACCATACCCTAGCTTCTTCTTTGAGCACCAAAGGAAAAGCTCTCAATTTCAATGCTTCGTCATCCCTCCTAGAGACAAGGAAAGCCATCTCCAAGTTATCCAAAAAATCCCCAGCATTTTCCCCACTACGCCCAAGAAAATTAGGGAAAGCCATCATAAAAATGGGTTGCCTTCCTCTCAATACAGCACAAAGATGAAAATGTCTAGGCCCAAATCATATCTTATTAAGGGTAGAATAAATGGATTGATAGATGCATTAATCTCAACTAGGAGACGAGGGCCTAGTAAGTTCCTTATGATGTTTTGGAACCTAAGCTTTGTGCTAGCTATTATATGCACAATTTGTCTAGCAAGAGGTTGGAAAGGTCCATATAAATCCCTATGATTCATGGAGTATGCTTAAAGCAAGATGAAGATGTGAACATAAAAAGATACATTATACTCCAAAATAGAAAGTATTATAGGGTCAGGGGACAACAATATCTCTCTCAACCTCTCAGCTCCACAAAATAGGAAATATTATAGGGTCATGGGTGCATGGCTCCATAACTACATCATATCTTTTCTTTTCATATTTACATATTTTCCCTTCCCTTTACCACTAGGTTCTCCCTCTACCTTTCACCTCCAGTGAACTAGTCAAGAAAAAATTCCTATCAAATCATTTTTTTAAATTTTTCCAAGAGGTTGTTCCCACTCCTTCTTTTATTGTAAACCTCTAGAAGCAAGGAAAACGAACAAAATATAATAAACAAAAATTTGTGATAGGCTCGGATCATAGCCCCCCCAAACCTGGCTAGGGGTATTTATGCCTCTAGCCAACTTTCTTTGATCTTGAGCTGACCTTATCCTGATGTGATAAGGCTTTAGACGCCATCCATTTGTCCTGGTCTTGTGCACTTTACCATCAATGTCTTGAAGTCTGTAAGAGCCATTTTTGAACTTTTTGGTGACCAAGAACGGGCCTTCCCATCGAAAAAGAAACTTTCCATCCTTACGAGTGTCGAAGCGATAGTCATATCGAAGCACCAGAGATCCCTTTTTGATGTCTTTGGATGCTAGCTTTTTGTTGAACTTTTCTCTGCGCTTCTCTGCTTCTTGAGAATAGTGGTTGATGGCTTCTTCACGATCCAATTGCAGCCTCTCTAGATCCATGATCCTTTGATGTACTTTCTCCTTTTGAGAGCCTACCTGGCTACCCAATATTCGAAGACTTATTAACTTCACTTCAATGGGCAAAAGCGCCTCCTTTCCATAAACCAAATGAAAGGGTGTGTACCCTAATGTGGTTTTGAAGGAGGTTCTATAGGCCCATAGAGCTCCATTCAGGTGTTTGTCCCAATCTTGGCGCCTGGCATGTACCTGTTTGGTGAGAATTTTGCAAATGATTCCATTTACCTTTTCCACCAAACCATTGCACTGAGGGTAGTAAGGAGTAGAGTGTTGATGCTGAATATTTAGCTTCTTCATGAGTTCTCCTACCAAGTCTGCTCTAAACCCTGGTCCTCTATCAGATAGTATTTCAAGAGGGGTGCCAAACCGGCAACAGATGTGGTCAAAGATGAACTGACTCATATCCTTAGCAGTAATTCTATTAGTCGGCATAGCTTCAGCCCATCTAGTCATGTAGTCTACTCCCATGATGATGTACTCTTTACCTGACTGAGTGCGTGGTAGAGGACCTATGGCATCAACTCCCCACTTCTCAAAGGGCCCATATACCTTTATTGGGTTCTGAGGTTCAGCTATGAGCCGTCGTGGTCCTGCTTTCTGACATTCATCAAATGTTTGACACCAGTATTTGACATCACGATGACGACTTGGCCAAGTAAACCCAGCTTGTAGAACCTTTCTACTAGTGACGTCGTGTGCAACGTGTCCTCCGCACATATCATCGTGACAAGCTTTTAAAATCTCTTCAATTTCACTCTTCAAAGGCACTCTCCCAAGCACACCATCCTTACCAAGACAATACAAGTCATCATTTACTATGCGATACCTTGTAGACTTCCTAGCTAACCATCGCCTTTCCCCTGCATTCAAGTGTTTAGGAGCCTCTCCTTGCTCCAGAATGTGCATAATATCTTCTAAGTCCTCCTTGCCTTGCTGAAGTGGAAGTTTGATGGCCACTGCTCCCACTATTGACTCATTTAACTTCGATGATGCTAGGTGGTCTGCATCCTTGTTCTGGTCTCTTGGCACATGATGTACTTCTGCGTCCCTAAATCTCCTCATAAGAGCTTTGGCTTCTCTCATTTTAGTAGAGAGACGGGCATTTTTGCAAGCCCATGTACCTTGCATTTGCCTTACCAAAAGCATGGAGTCACCAAAAGCGTTTAATCTCTTAATTGAATTATCGAGGCACCAACAAAGTCCATGAATTAGAGCTTGATATTCTGCTTCATTGTTGGAGTGGACATCTTCTAGAGTGATCCCCTCACCATGGATCCTCTCTCCCAATGGATATAAGACCATGATGCCTGTAGCTGCCGTATCCATGGTTCTCTTGTATGATCCATCAAAGTAGAGGCTATAAGCATTGACCAAAGCCTCTAGAGCTGGAGGTGGTGGAAGTTCCTTTCTCTTCAAATGGAAAACTTTTTCATAGCACTTGTTTGTTAAAATGTTGGCTAAGCATGCTTGAGTTGTTCTTTCAACCTGTATTGTATAATCAAACTCTTGAAGTCGCACCACCCACTTTGCTTTTTTGTCAGAGATTTCCATATGTTGTAGTGCATAGGGAAACATATCCTCCACAGTGATAATTACAAACCTCTTCGGTAGCAAGTATGGCCGAAATTCGGTTACCGCAAACATGAGAGCTAACACTAGCTGTTCCATCAGGGTGTAGGCCTTCTCTGTGTTTTCCATGAGGCGGCTAGCAAAATACACAGGCCTCATAAAGGATGTTTTTGGATCTTTTTGTAGGAGGGCAGCACCAATGGCCTCTTCTCCCACACTAGGGTTTACAAAGAATGTTTCTTCCCAACAAGCTTGGAGGATTACAGGGAGTGACCCTAACATTTTTTTAATCTCTCTAAATGCCCATCACTTTCTTCACTCCAAACAAGCGTCTCTTGATGAGTCAGTTGTTGTAGAGGAAATATCACTTGGGAGAGTAAGTGTATGAATCTACTCAAATATCTTAGCTTTTGCAAGAAAGAGATTAATTGTTTGATGGAAGTTGGGAAAGGTAGATTTAGCGATGTTTCTATCTTTTCAGGATCTACCTCGATTCCATCAATGGACACTACATGCCCTAATAGTGTAACCTTGCTTTCCCCAATGTGACATTTGTCCTTGTTTAGTTGTCCACGCAGCTTAGCTAAACGAGTAAATCCTTCATCAATCTTGCCGAGATGCATACTTTTGGAGCTGTACATACAAAAGTCATCTATGAAAACCCTTATGGACTTACCAAAGTAAGGTTGGAAGACCATGTTCATGAATCGCTGAAAGGTGGCTGGAGCGTTGGTGAGACCAAAAAGCATGACTCTAAATGCAAAACAGCCCCATGGTGTGATGAAAGTAGTCTTTTTCTGGTCCTCCTCTGCAATGCGTATTTGAAAGTAGCCAGAGTAGCCATCACACACTGTGTATCTCTCATGGCCTGCTACTTCATTTAGAATCTCATCTTGAAATGGGAGAGGGAAGTGGTCCCTCTTTGTTGCAGCATTTAGTGGCTTGTAATCCACGCACACTCGCCATTTACCATTCTTCTTTGGCCTCACCACTACTTGGGAGACCCATTCTGAATCTTCTACTGGGTATATGAATCCTGATTCTAAGAGTCTCTTCACCTCGGACAACACTGAATTTTGTTGCACAACTCCTAATCTTCTTAGTTTTTGTACTACTGGCTTGCTCCCTTCTTTTAGATGGATATGATGCTTCACTGCAGTGACACCTGTAATGTGAGTGTAATCGGAAATAAAAAATGATGCATGCTTTTTGAGAACATTTACATAACCCTCCTTTTCTTCTTCCTTTATATCCTTGGATAACATCTCCTCTAGGCTGGCATCCCACACATTCTCCATTTGGATCCTTGGGTTGTCTTCTGATGAGGTAGTTTCCTTTATGGTGACGCCCATGACTTCGAGAGTGCTATCACTCTCTTCACTTGAACTCTCTTCCTCGTCCATGGATGAGGAGCATCCACTTGAGCTCCACTCATCAGCTGACGTCTCTAGTTCAAGGTTCTCTTGTCGCCCATTCTTTAGGTTATAAACCACCTTCCGACTATGGCCACCCATGCGAGGCCTCAACTCCAAGTCTCCTGTTGCCCAATCTTGCCTAGCTCCTATACCCATTAGCCAAGGTCGTCGTAAAATAAGGGGGTATCCTTCTCCCTTTACTGGCATCACATAAGCATCAACCTCTGTAGTGATTCCAAAAGCAGAAACTTTCAAAGCTTTCACTACACCCACACAAGTGACAGAGACATTATTGGCCATTTTTTCCCTAAAGTTTGATGATTCCATTACCTCTAAACCCATTTGATGCATTAGCTTTTCTGTCATGACACAAACCTCTGCTCCACTGTCAATGTATGTTTTTGGAATCCGTTGTCCCTTGATTTGAGCCTCCACCAAAGGCACTATATCCTTGAGACCATATGCTTTGATTACACTTACTAGCTTACTTCGCTTTGCCCTCGTGCTCACCATTTTTGACCATTGTCGTCGAAGCTTTGGGGAGATATGAAGTAGTTGTGGCCAAGTAATCTTTGGTCCTTGAGAACTCACATCAGCTGTCAAGTCATAAGGTTGTGTCCGAGATCCCATAGGGAAATCAGAGATGTCAATTTGAGACCTAGTACGGATCTTTCTCTTCTTGGCTTCATCTTTAGTTGCTCGAGATGTACTTGCTTCATTGCTTGCATCCTTGCTTGTTTCTTTACTTACTTCATCTTGGACACGCACACGTTTGATAGGCATTGTAGCCACTTCATCCATCTTCATCTTCCCTTTAGCTATTTCTTCCTGGTTGCTTCTGCCCTTGAGGACCTCCTCCATCCTTATGATGCTCACATTTGGTTGAGTAGCAGGGGCTTGAGCTTGAGCACGAGGTGGCTGAAAAATTTGAGGTCGCGGTTGCTCTTGTGCTTGAGCTCTAGCACGGGGAGGACTTACTTGTTGTCGAGGACCTCTGACAGGGTAGTCATATCTTCTGGGATGAGGGCAATTATACATGCCGTGGCCATTTTCCCACAATTGTAACACAACATTTCCCTTGCTTGACGTCGCATTGGTGGCCGATTCCCACCATTTCCCTCAATAGGCCTTCTTGCACCCTGCACAAGATTTACTCTCAACCGCTCTAGCTGGTTTGTGAGATTGTTTATTTGTTGGAGCATATCTTCTTGTTGACCTCTATTGAGGTCTGGTGCATTAGGCACATTTGGAGGTATGTGAGAAGCTTCCATAGTTGTGATATTGCCTCCCAAAGCTAGCTGGACAGCTTGGGCTTGATAGAGAATCTTTCTATTCTTTTCCCTAGCAATTCTTAAGGCATCTTCAAAAGCATTTGGAAATTTTCTCTTTACCTTCTCCCTTAGCAAGGGGTACAAACCTGAGATAAATCGATCCTTTTTGAGGCAATTGGGAGCTCACTCACCAGGGTTTAGTGAGTCTGACCATTGCCCCCAAAGTTTCAGAAAACCTTCCTCATAGGTTGCATAACCATGAGGGTCAACTTGATGAAGGGCCAGAAGCCGTTGCCATAGTTCTTCTGCCGAATTGGCTCGTTGAAATCTTCGTAGGAAAGCCGCCTTCAATCCCTCCCAATCAACTCTTTGGGTTGGATCTAGAGCCTGGAACCATACCCTAGCTTCTTCTTTGAGCACCGAAGGAAAAGCTCTCAATTTCAATGCTTCGTCATCCCTCCCAGAGACAAGGAAAGCCATCTCCAAGCTATCCAAAAAATCCCCAGCATTTTCCCCACTACGCCCAAAAAAATTAGGGAAAGCCATCATAAAAATGGGTTGCCTTCCTCTCAATACAGCACAAAGATGAAAACGTCTAGGCCCAAATCATATCTTATTAAGGGTAGAATAAATGGATTGATCGATGCATTAATCTCAGCTAGACAACGAAGGCCTAGTAAGTTCCTTATGATGTTTTGGAACCTAAGCTTTGTGCTAGCTATTATATGCACAGTTTGTCTAGCAAGAGGTTGGAAAGGTCCATATAAATCCCTATGATTCATGGAGTATGCTTAAAGCAAGATGAAGATGCGAAAATCAAAAGATACATTATACTCCAAAATAGGAAATATTATAGGGTCAGGGGACAACAATATCTCTCTCAACCTCTCAGCTCCACAACCACATGGGTACAAACCTGAGATAAATCGTTCCTTTTGGAGGCAATTGGGAGCTCACTCACCAGGGTTTAGTGAGTCTGACCATTGCCCCCAAAGTTTCAGAAAACCTTCCTCATAGGTTGCATAACCATGAGGGTCAACTTGATGAAGGGCCAGAAGCCGTTGCCATAGTTCTTCTGCCGAATTGGCTCGTTGAAATCTTCGTAGGAAAGCCGCCTTCAATCCCTCCCAATTAACTCTTTGGGTTGGATCTAGAGCCTGGAACAATACCCTAGCTTCTTCTTTGAGCACCAAAGGAAAAGCTCTCAATTTCAATGCTTCGTCATCCCTCCCAGAGACAAGGAAAGCCATCTCCAAGTTATCCAAAAAATCCCCAGCATTTTCCCCACTACGCCCAAGAAAATTACGGAAAGCCATCATAAAAATGGGTTGCCTTCCTCTCAATACAGCACAAAGATGAAAACGTCTAGGCCCAAATCATATCTTATTAAGGGTAGAATAAATGGATTGATAGATGCATTAATCTCAACTAGGAGACGAGGGCCTAGTAAGTTCCTTATGATGTTTTGGAACCTAAGCTTTGTGCTAGCTATTATATGCACAATTTGTCTAGCAAGAGGTTGGAAAGGTCCATATAAATCCCTATGATTCATGGAGTATGCTTAAAGCAAGATGAAGATGTGAACATCAAAAGATACATTATACTCCAAAATAGGAAATATTATAGGGTCAGGGGACAACAATATCTCTCTCAACCTCTCAGCTCCACAAAATAGGAAATATTATAGGGTCATGGGTGCATGGCTCCATAACCACATCATATCTTTTCTTTTCACATTTACATATTTTCCCTTCCCTTTACCACTAGGTTCTCCCTCTACCTTTCACCTCCGGTGAAATAGTCAAGAAAAAATTCCTATCAAATCATTTTTTTAAATTTTTCCAAGAGGTTGTTCCCACTCCTTCTTTTGTTGTAAACCTCTAGAACCAAGGAAAACCAACAAAATATAATAAACAAAAATTTGTGATAGGCTCGGATCATAGCCCCCCCAAACCTGGCTAGGGGTATTTATGCCTCTAGCCATCTTTCTTTGATCTTGAGCTGACCTTATCCTGATGTGATAAGGCTTTAGACGCCATCCATTTGTCCTGGTCTTGTGCACTTTACCATCAATGTCTTGAAGTCTGTAAGAGCCATTTTTGAACTTTTTGGTGACCAAGAACGGGCCTTCCCATCGAAAAAGAAACTTTCCATCCTTACGAGTGTCGAAGCGATTGTCATATCGAAGCACCAGAGATCCCTTTTTGATGTCTTTGGATGCTAGCTTTTTGTTGAACTTTTCTCTGCGCTTCTCTGCTTCTTGAGAATAGTGGTTGATGGCTTCTTCAGGATCCAATTGCAGCCTCTCTAGATCCATGATCCTTTGATGTACTTTCTCCTTTTGAGAGCCTACCTGGCTACCCAATATTCGAAGACTTATTAACTTCACTTCAATGGGCAAAAGCGCCTCCTTTCCATAAACCAAATGAAAGGGTGTGTACCCTAATGTGGTTTTGAAGGAGGTTCTATAGGCCCATAGAGCTCCATTCAGGTGTTTGTCCCAATCTTGGCGCCTGGCATGTACCTGTTTGGTGAGAATTTTGCAAATGATTCCATTTACCTTTTCCACCAAACCATTGCACTGAGGGTAGTAAGGAGTAGAGTGTTGATGCTGAATATTTAGCTTCTTCATGAGTTCTCCTACCAAGTCTGCTCTAAACCCTGGTCCTCTATCAGATAGTATTTCAAGAGGGGTGCCAAACCGGCAACAGATGTGGTCAAAGACGAACTGACTCATATCCTTAGCAGTAATTCTATTGGTCGGCATAGCCTCATCCCATCTAGTCATGTAGTCTACTCCCATGATGATGTACTCTTTACCTGACTGAGTGCGTGGTAGAGGACCTATGGCATCAATTCCCCACTTCTCAAAGGGCCCATATACCTTTATTGGGTTCTGAGGCTCAGCTATGAGCCGTCGTAGTCCTGCTTTCTGATATTCATCAAATGTTTGACACCAGTATTTGACATCACGATGACGACTTGGCCAAGTAAACCCAGCTTGTAGAACCTTTCTACTAGTGACGTCGTGTGCAACGTGTCCTCCGCACATATCATCGTGACAAGCTTTTAAAATCTCTTCAATTTCACTCTTCAAAGGCACTCTCCTAAGCACACCATCGTTACCAAGACAATACAAGTCATCATTTACTCTGCGATACCTTGTAGCCTTCCTAGCTAACCATCGCCTTTCCCCTGCATTCAAGTGTTTAGGAGCCTCTCCTTGCTCCAGAATGTGCATAATATCCTTTAAGTCCTCCTTGCCTTGCTGAAGTGGAAGTTTGATGGCCACTGCTCCCACTATTGACTCATTTAACTTCGATGATGCTAGGTGATCTGCATCCTTGTTCTGGTCTCTTGGCACATGATGTACTTCTGCCTCCCTAAATCTCCTCATAAGAGCTTTGGCTTCTCTAATTTTAGTAGAGAGACGGGCATTTTTGCAAGCCCATGTACCTTGCATTTTCCTTACCAAAAGCATGGAGTCACCAAAAGCGTTTAATCTCTTAATTGAATTATCGAGGTACCAACAAAGGCCATGAATTAGAGCTTGATATTCTGCTTCATTGTTGGAGTGGACACATAGAATTTCAATGGCCCACACATGTGCCAAGTGTGGTGTACTTTTGAAAGCACACGAAGTTGTGACAAGCTTCCTAACCCAAATGTTGTCTCTTGGAGTGCATGGATTGCAGGTTCCACTTTCAACAAGGGCAAGACAACGATTGTTTGCAAACATTGTAGAGTGAGGGCTCTCTCCAAGTGTAATCTCTCGGCATGCATTTAAGGGAGGATATGCCCAAGATGCCAAGGAAGCTCTAGATTCTATTTGGTGGATGCAATAGGAGGGCAATCCCCTTATGCAAGGCAAACAAGATCTTGGATATTTACAGAGGATCCAGAATGAGGGCTTCTCTTCAAAGGCAATCAATTGTGCTTCCATCTTGAAGGGATGTTGCATTCTATGCACGTAGTTGACATGAGTAAACAAGTTCACAATGAGATGAATGGAAGAAAACATAGTGCTTGGAGAGTGATCCCCTCACCATGGATCCTCTCTCCCAATGGAGATAAGACCATGATGCCTGCAGCTGCCTTATCCATGGTTCTCTTGTATGATCCATCAAAGTAGAGGCTATAAGCATTGACCAAAGCCTCTAGAGCTGGAGGTGGTGGAAGTTCCTTTCTCTTCAAATGGAAAACTTTTTCATAGCACTTGTTTGTTAAAATGTCGGCTAAGCATGCTCGAGTTGTTCTTTCAACCTGTATTGTATAATCAAACTCTTGAAGTCGCACCACCCACTTTGCTATTTTGTTAGAGATTTCCATATGTTGTAGTGCATAGGGAAACATATCCTCCACAGTGATAATTACAAACCTCTTCGGCAGCAAGTATGGCCGAAATTCGGTTACCACAAACATGAGAGCTAACACTAGCTGTTCCATCAGGGTGTAGGCCTTCTCTGTGTTTTCCATGAGGCGGCTAGCAAAATACACAGGCCTCATAAAGGATGTTTTTGGATCTTTTTGTAGGAGGGCAGCACCAATGGCCTCTTCTCCCACACTAGGGTTTACAAAGAATGTTTCTTCCCAAGAAGGTTGGAGGATTACAGGGAGTGACCCTAACATTTTTTTAATCTCTCTAAATGCCCATCACTTTCTTCACTCCAAACAAGCGTCTCTTGACGAGTCAGTTGTTGTAGAGGAAATATCACTTGGGAGAGTAAGTGTATGAATCTACTCAAATATCTTAGCTTTTGCAAGAAAGAGATTAATTGTTTGATGGAAGTATGGGAAGGTAGATTTAGCAATGTTTCTATCTTTTCAGGATCTACCTCGATTCCTTCAATGGACACTACATGCCCTAATAGTGTAACCTTGCTTTCCCCAATGTGACATTTGTCCTTGTTTAATTTTCCACCCAGCTTAGCTAAACGAGTAAATCCTTCATCAATCTTGCCGAGATGCATACTTTTGGAGCTGTAAATACAAAAGTCATCTATGAAAACCCTTATGGACTTACCAAAGTAAGGTTGGAAGACCATGTTCATGAATCGTTGAAAGGTGACTGGAGCGTTGGTGAGACCAAAAGGCATGACTCTAAATGCAAAACAGCCCCATGGTGTGATGAAAGTAGTCTTTTTCTGGTCCTCCTCTGCAATGCGTATTTGAAAGTAGCCAGAGTAGCCATCACACACTGTGTATCTCTCATGGCCTGCTACTTCATTTAGAATCTCATCTTGAAATGGGAGAGGGAAGTGGTCCCTCTTTGTTGCAGCATTTAGTGGCTTGTAATCCACGCACACTCGCCATTTAACATTCTTCTTTGGCCTCACCACTACTGGGGAGACCCATTCTGAATCTTCTACTGGGTATATGAATCCTTATTCTAAGAGTCTCTTCACCTCGGACAACAGTGCATTTTGTTGCACAACTCCTAATCTTCTTAGTTTTTGTACTACTGGCTTGCTCCCTTCTTTTAGATGGATATGATGCTTCACTGCAGTGACACCTATAATGTGAGTGTAATCAGAAATAAACAATGATGCACGCTTCTTGAGAACATTTACATAACCCTCCTTTTCTTCTTCCTTTATATCCTTGGATAACATCTCCTCTAGGCTGGCATCCCACACATTCTCCATTTGGATCCTTGGGTTGTCTTCTGATGAGGTAGTTTCCTTTATGGTGACGCCCATGAATTCGAGAGTGCTATCACTCTCTTCACTTGAACTCTCTTCCTCGTCCATGGATGAGGAGCATCCACTTGAGCTCCACTCATCAGCTGACATCTCTAGTTCAAGGTTCTCTTGTCGCCCATTCTTTAGGTTATAAACCACCTTCTGACTATGGCCACCCATGCGAGGCCTCAACTCCAAGTCTCCTTTTGCCTAATCTTGCCTAGCTCCTATACCCATGAGCCAAGGTCATCCTAAAATAAGGGGGTATCCTTCTCCCTTTACTGGCATCACATAAGCATCAACCTCTGTAGTGATTCCAAAAACAGAAACTCTCAAAGCTTTCACTACACCCACACAAGTGACATAGACATTATTGGCCATTTTTGCCCTAAAGTTTGATGATTCCATTAACTCTAAACCCAACTGATGCATTAGCTTTTCTGTCATGACACAAACCTTGGCTCCACTGTCAATGTATGTTTTTGGAATCCGTTGTCCCTTGATTTGAGCCTCCACCAAAGGCACTATATCCTTGAGACCATATGCTTTGATTACACTTACTAGCTTACTTCACTTTGCCCTCGTGCTCACCATTTTTGACCATTGTCGCCAAAGCTTTGGGGAGATATGAAGTAGTTATGGCCAAGTAATCTTTCGTCCTTGAGAACTCACATCAGCTGTCAAGTCATAAGGTTGTGTCCGAGATCCCATAGGGAAATCAGAGATGTCAATTTGACACCTAGTACGGGTCTTTCTCTTCTTGGCTTCATCTTTAGTTGCTCGAGATGTACTTGCTTCATTGCTTGCATCCTTGCTGGTTTCTTTACTTACTTCATCTTGGACACGCACACGTTTTATAGGCATTGTAGCCACTTCATCTATCTTCATCTTCCCTTTAGCTATTTCTTCCTGGTTGCCTCTCCCCTTGAGGACCTCCTCCATCCTTATGATGCCCACATTTGGTTGAGTAGCAGGGCCTTGAGCTTGAGCACGAGGTGGCTGAAAAATTTGAGCTTGCGGTTGCTCTTGTGCTTGCGCTCTAGCACGGGGAGGACTTACTTGTTGTCGAGGACCTCTGACAGGGTAGTCATATCTTCTGGGATGAGGGCAATTATACATGCCGTGGCCATTTTCCCCACAATTGTAACACAACATTTCCCTTGCTTGACGTCGCATTGGAGGCCGATTCCCACCATTTCCCTCAATAGGCCTTCTTGCACCCTGCACAAGATTTACTCTCAACCCCTCTAGCTGGTTTGTGAGATTGTTTATTTGTTGAGCATATCTTCTTGTTGACCTCTATTGAGGTCTGGTGCATTAGGCACATTTGGAGGTATGTGAGAAGCTTCCATAGTTGTGATATGGCCTCCCAAAGCTAGCTGGCCAGCTTGGGCTTGATAGAGAATCTTTCTATTCTTTTCCCTAGCAATTCTTAAGGCATCTTCAAAAGCATTTGGAAATTTTCTCTTTACCTTCTCCCTTAGCAAGGGGTACAAACCTGAGATAAATCGATCCTTTTGGAGGCAATTGGGAGCTCGCTCACCAGGGTTTAGTGAGTCTGACCATTGCCCCCAAAGTTTCAGAAAACCTTCCTCATAGGTTGCATAACCATGAGGGTCAACTTGATGAAGGGCCAGAAGCCGTTGCCATAGTTCTTCTGCCGAATTGGCTCATTGAAATCTTCGTAGGAAAGCCGCCTTCAATCCCTCCCAATCAACTCTTTGGGTTGGATCTAGAGCCTGGAACCATACCCTAGCTTCTTCTTTGAGCACCAAAGGAAAAGCTCTCAATTTCAATGCTTCGTCATCCCTCCCAGAGACAAGGAAAGCCATCTCCAAGCTATCCAAAAAATCCCCAGCATTTTCCCCACTACGCCCAAAAAAATTAGGGAAAGCCATCATAAAAATGGGTTGCCTTCCTCTCAATACAGCACAAAGATGAAAACGTCTAGGCCCAAATCATATCTTATTAAGGGTAGAATAAATGGATTGATAGATGCATTAATCTCAGCTAGACGACGAGGGCCTAGTAGGTTCCTTATGATGTTTTGGAACCTAAGCTTTGTGCTAGCTATTATATGCACAGTTTTTCTAGCAAGAGGTTGGAAAGGTCCATATAAATCCCTATGATTCATGGAGTATGCTTAAAGCAAGATGAAGATGTGAAGATCAAAAGATACATTATACTCCAAAATAGGAAATATTATAGGGTGAGGGGACAACAATATCTCTCTCAACCTCTCAGCTCCAAAATAGAAGACCAATCTTTGTTGGAAGAAAATCTTTCTATCAATGCGCACATTCACCCTAATATTTTCTGAACTGATTGAAAGTTGTAGAAAATGGGATTATTCATTGGTGCATTAAATACAAACTTCCATGAAGCACTTCATTGAAGTTGAGCTCTCTTGGATCCCACCATTTGAGAGATGCGAAGAATTTTCTCACCAGTGATTAGCCTAGCTTTGGTGTGACCATTTTCAGCTTTGTAGAGTTCATAGGGTTCAATGGCTACCCTCTCAACCACGTTGAGCCTTCTTGCTAGTAGTAGTTGGAGTGCATCACCATATGTAGCCTCTTGCCAATACCGCACCCCATTGATGTGTAGCTCCCCCTCCAAAAATTTGTTAATACCCGAGTTTGAGAGTGCTTTCACCACCTGAAGTCGAGGCTTCAAAGGAAGTGTCTTCACACTAGCCACAAAGCACTCAACACAATTTTTTGACATAGGGACTTGATGACTACAAGATTTTCCTTGAAGCAAAGAAGGGTGTGTGTAGTTAACTCTCTTTACCCGCATACGTGCCGTTTGTCGATAAAGACGCTTCTTTTCTCGAGCTTCTTGGGGAGACCATAATGGAAGTCTCGGAGAATTTGATGGATCTTCCTTCATAGGATTGACAGAGCGCTGCTTGAGAACTCCTCCGTGGGGGCACCAATTTATGACGAAGGAAATTTGGAATGGCGGCCTCTACACCAAAACAAACTCCATGGCGCCACAAGGGAAATGAGATGAGGGCACCACCTAGTCTTGGAAGTGTGGACTAGGACCGCTACACAAAGAGAGAGAGAGAGAGAGAGAGAGAGAGAGAGAGAGAGAGAGAGAGAGAGAGATCACTATGAATGAAACATTAACCTTAGTGTGTGTACGAGGAATGGATAACTTCAAACACTCCCAACACAAATAGCGTGTATAGATTACCAAACAACCACTCAAGGATTAGCCAAGATCACATCAAGCACTCTCACACACATATAAAAGATTTCTCTTAATTAACATAAGTAAGAGGAGGGGAGGTTACTAGCATGAAACAATTTGCACTCTAGAATGTGCAAGAATAGAGTGACTGAATGAGCTTATGGGCTCATGGTGAGTGATACAAAGACTCAATGGGGCTGAGGGAGGCTTAAAATTACAAAGGGGAAGGCCTCTTTATATAGGAAAGAGAGTGATTAGGAGTGAGGTTAAGATCCAAGTGTAATTTGTACAAATGAAGCTTGATTAGGGACATTCAACCAATGAAGAAGCTCCTTCCAAGTGATTTGTTGACCAATTAGCTCCATCATCACTTGTGTTGTCTTCACTCCTTCCTCCATACCTTGAGTCCAAGAGCTTCCTTATTTTAAAATGTAAAGAATCTACATAAAATCAATACATATCTAGTAATAATAGAAAGGGGTTGAATGAGAACTTATGAATTACAACCAGATTAAGCATGACTTGAGAGGTGATTAGAAGAGGAATTTTGATGGTTTTTTGAGCTTGAGAGAGAGGAGAAAGGAGAGGAGGGTGAGAAGACTAATGGCTGATTTTTAGAGAAGGTCTCAATGTGGAAAAGGAAGGGTGTGTGTGTGTAAAGGTAGAGGGGGTGGTCTCCACCACAGTTGAAAAAACTGGCGTCCGCCATTTTGGCCATATCTCCTAGACCGTTGATGCAAAAATTATAAAACAAATATGGTCAGAATCTCCAACTCATCAGCTACAACTTTGATGAAGACAACTTTTCTTGGATCGGAGTGGAAGTATTTTTTAAAAATTCAGCAAAATCATGTGTCTGGTTCCTTCCTTTACCAAGTCTTCCACTTGGGTCCCATCTATTTGAATCATCATATGGCTCCAAAGCCATGATGATATGAACCACTCATGACCCTTGAATCATGGGTGCATGGCTCCACAACCACATCATATCTTTTCTTTTCACATTTACATATTTTCCCTTCCCTTTACCACTAGGTTCTCCCTCTACCTTTCACCTCCGGTGAACTAGTCAAGAAAACATTCCTATCAAATCATTTTTTAAAAAATTTTCCAAGAGGTTGTTCCCACTCCTTCTTTTATTGTAAACCTCTAGAAGCAAGGAAGACCAACAAAATATAATAAACAAAAATTTGTGATAGGCTTGGATCACTGCATAGCTAGACTCGCAAAGAAAGTATCCTGCTCTTGAGGCATTGAATCCTGCAACATATCCAAATATTCTAAGTGATGCTGCTCTCTCAAGTAGCATGATCTTGTTTGCATTTATTTGAAGGGGAGTGTACCCTAAAAACCGTGACAATATCTTGAGGGAAAACATTGGCAACTTAGGATCTTCAGAATACTACATGTGAAAAGCACAGAAGGTGGCACTATCCAATGTAGGCATGTAGTGCATGAAAGAGGAGGCATCCCTTCTTGAAGAGACCTGTATTGCTTTCCCTCTCGAGCCTTTAGCTCTCCCAAGAAAATTGTCTTTGTCAAGGAGTTCAATCTGCAAAACAAGACATAATGAGTAAAACAAACTTGTAAAAAAAGAAAGATTTCACAAGGGAGATCAAGGTGAAACTAAATCTATCCTTTGCAACTCATCTTCGGCAATGACTTTTTCTTGAAGGAGATTGTATGATCCGGTCATCTCTCTTATGTCAACTTCCTTTCCAAAAATTTTCAGCTTAATGTCTCTGCCAAAAGATTTGGATGCCAAACTCAACAAGTCTCTTCTCAAAATCCTCATCTTTGAGGGAAGGTTTCTCCTCTTACACTCTTCTCATGCATAGAGAAAGGGCATCAGGCGGAGGCAGAAAATCTTTATTGGATGTCTGAAGATCAAGTGCCAAAAACTCATCTTTTGACTCTTCTTCCGTGTCAATAAAATCTTTGGCGACCTCAGAAGCTTCAGAAATGGTTGCAATACAGTAGTCCTCCCTCATATTAAGTAGACATTGGATATGATGGAGAGGGATATACTCTTTTCCATTGATATAGAAGTAGGGAAGGTTTGGAATATTAAGGGAAGCTTTAGACACCTCTATCTCATTTGTTGGCTCATCAATGATAGTACTATCTCTAAATTGAGCCACATCAAAATTTGCACTTTGCTGCTCCTCAAATGCAACATCAACTTCCTCCTCTTCTAGATTTTCACTTTTCTCAAGCTGCAAAACTGTGGAAACATTTTTATTTGTTACCTCTTCATCTGTATCTTTCACTTCATCAGCTTTGCCTTGCATGTCAACTTTAAGGAACAAAAAGAAAAGAAAGGCAACTTCGTTTGGAACAAGGTTGCAAGGCTTTGAATGTAATTGACAAGAAAGGGTAGGTGGACAAACAAAGGAAGTCTTCTTAGAAAATTTTCCAAACCTCCTTGTTACTTTGCCTTTCTTAATTGAGTTGGTAGTAAATTCAGTTAGATGGCAATAAGTCTTGCCATCTAAAACCAAACACTTGCCTTCAACTGCCTCTTCAAACTCTCTAAATTCTTCTGACAAAAAGTCCTTCAAATTGTCTAGCAAAACGGCAAGATCAAACAAAGGGTTGAATATTTCATATGCTTTGGTATACACTTCCATGTCACCACCATCCATCATAGCAACCAATAGCTTCTCACTTGGACTCTCCTCCAAAATCTCCTCTTGACCTTCATTCATGGTAGAGAAAAAATCAAACCGGTGAAGCTAGCTAGGCACATGGTGAAGTTCGATAAGTACGCACCAAGGTGATGGAGAGAGGGAGGGTTCCATGATGTGAAAAGTGCTCCGCTTAGGCACAGGGTGAAGGTGTCGCGACAAGCACGCCAAAAAGATGGAGAGAAGCCCAAACGAAGTGATAAGGGAGGGCGCACCAAAAAGATGGAGCAGCCCAAACGAAGCGATAGGGGAGGGTTCTAGGATGTGCAAAATGCTCCGGTCGCATCATGCGGGAGCTACCTAGTGGAGCCGAGTAGAAGTCTGAACCACGTGATAGAGGCCCCACCCATAGTTTGCAAACGAGTACAATCGCGTCCTGCGGGACGAAGGGACCTTGAGAGACCAGAGCGACGTGTAGCACTAATGGAGAGAGAAGTAAAACAAAGGCAATTTCTCACGTCGTGTGGGACAACTAAAAGTATTACACTAATAAAAATCAAGATCAAGCTTTATATAAGGTGCAAAAAATTACCGTTATGGACATGTGTTAGCCATGCACACATGCCATGTGGCATGCTTTGAACAGTCGCTGTACGGACGGTCGGCTGTATATAAAGCTCTCTCACGTGATCATTTTTTACCTTCACCCAAACCACACATTCGGGTCGTGTCGTACCTCCTAAACGACCCGCACATCCCTTTTGTGCAAGTCTTATCTCTTTCTTCCATCGACACGCGCTACCCCTCCTCGCCCAATTCTTTGCACTTCCGGATTGTTTCTTATTTCTAACCCGTACGATGCAATACGATCAAGTGCTAGACAGTGGATGGCCAAGCTATCGCGTCGTGCGGTTGTCCTTCCTTGATTCATTGCCAAGATCAACAGCTTCACATACGACGCGGCTCCGACATGTTCTAGAATGTGGGTGACCCGGCTATCGCGTCGTGCAGGTGTCCTTCATTGATTCATTGCCAAGGCCAAGAGCTTCACATACGATGTGATTCGGACATGTTCTAGAATGTGGGTGACCCGGCTATCGCGTTGTGCATGTGTCCTTCCTTGATTCATTGCCAAGGTCAATAGCTTCACATACGATGCGATACGGACATGTTCTAGAGTGTGGGTGGACCCGGCTATTGCATCGTGCAGTTGTCCCTCCATGATTCCTAGCCAAGATCATTAGCTTCACATACTACGCGATACAGACAGCTTGTAGACTGTGGGGGACCCAGCTATCGCGTTGTGTGGTGTTTGTACTCTTTGACCCAAATGGCGAGGACGAAGCAGACTGCAAGAAATTCTACCGAGCCCCAAATGATCCAGAAAAAGATGATTTAGAGAAAGAAGATCCAGAGAAACCACCACCTCCACAACCTCGTTAGAGGCCCACTGCTAGAAAAAGGTTGAATTATCAAGTCAAATATTTAAGAGAAATAAGAAAAGCACAAAAGACTACTCGTCTACTGCTTCCAAAGCTACCTTTCATGAGAGTTGTCAAAGAGATATCAGATAGAATTATGAGCATGATGAATATCTAAACTTTTGTCCAGTAAGGTGGCAATCTCAAGCTTTGATGTGCCTTCAAGAAGTTTCCAAGGATTTTCTCATAGACTTTATAAATGATAGCTACATTGCAGCTGCATTTTCTCACAAGGGTCACACTTATTATAACTACATTGCAGCTGCATTTTCTCACAAGGGTCACACTTATGAGAAAATATTTTGTGCTTGTGTCAAGGCTGAGGTATAAGTTTGATAAGGCTCTTGAGCTTATTCCTAGTGAGGATCTTAAAGCCTTCCAAATTTTAAATATCCCTCCTTCCAGGCAGTAGAAAGATTCAGGGGCTGTCATTGAGGATGTTACACATGAGTATGAGACAAGAAAGGCCCGAGATATCAAAGTAGGAAAGGAGGTTGAGAGGGAGCAAGACATGATGTCAGAGGATGCTATCCTTAAAGAGCAAGCAAAAATTTTAAGAGCATCCAAATCTCTTCTTTATGAAAACGTTACAGGCCAAATGGTGGTGGATGTCTCCTTGTTTGGAGATAATGAGGTGTACTTGGACATATTCCCTCAAGACACAAGTATGATTGTAAACCCCAACATTGAGCTTGGTGACATTGTGCTCTTTATTTGTCTCAGGTATGTGTTTCTCCTTTTCTAATTACTAGTGCATGTGCAAGGCAGGCACAAGGGCCTCATTGGAGGATGTGTTTTCTTTTTCAGGTGTCTTATGAGGGATCTTCCAGAGGCTCTAGCTATGCAAATTTCCATACTTGACCCTCTAGCAACAGAGTGCCTTTTTCACAAGCACGGAATCCTTTCACGTTTTTTTGAAGATTTTAACATGCTGACCTGCAATTACATAATATACCCCTATTTTGAAGGGTAAATCTTAACTCCTTACATGTTATTTTTAACATTTTGTGGTATTCCTAGCTAATTGTTAGTTTTTGTAGAGGACATTGGAGTCTTATTATCTTCAACCTTTTGGAGAAAGATATAATATTTATGAATTCATTGTCAAGTATCCATGGGAAAAGTAAACTGTAAGTATGAAGTATGATCTATGCTTGATGGCCATTGTTTTCTATTAGTAGATTTTGGATTCAATGTCTTCTTGCAGTGCTGCCAAACTTATTGTTGGTCACCTAAGTACCACAAATAAGGATTACAATATAGAAGGTTTCAAGTACTACAATAAAAAAGTGCCATTACAAACAGACTCAACATCTTGTGGATGGAGGGTGCTTGCCAATGCATGGAGATATCTTGAGTCAAGGTGCAGGATGACTACACTCACTGTAAGTGTGTGGCTCATGTATTTATTTTGATTTCTTAACTATGTATGTATGTACTCATGTCCTTTAATTCCTTTTTCTATTTGTTTCAGTTGTATGACTATCCAGAGTCCTGGGTCACGTGGGTGAGAGAGAAGGCTGTTTCTATGGTTTTGGAAAAATCAATAAACCCAAATGATCCAGAATCTCCTTTGCCACCAAAGAAAGGTAGAGCCACCAAGGATTTGGATGCAAAGAAAATGGATCAGAAGAAGAAAAGTCATGCAAAGAAGATCCATACAAAGAAAAAGGATCACAAGAAGAAGAGTCCTACAAAGAAGAGCCATGCCAAGAAGAGTCCTGCCAAGGGGAAGAGTCCCACCAAGAAGAAGATCCCTGCCAAGGGGAAGAGTCCCACCAAGAAGACTGCCAAGGGGAAGAGTCCCACCAAGAAGAAGAGCCCTGCAAAAAAAAGAGCAGATACAAAGGGCCATCCATTCCACTCACCATTGAAATTCAAGGTTCAAAAGTGTTGTACAATTAAGGACAGTAAGGGGGAGGCACCTAGCTCACCTTTCAAGCTACCATTCATGTTGCCAAAGAATGTTTCCAAGTCACCCAAGCCAACCACTCCTCAGGAGCCAAAAGCACCAACCCATGCCAAGTCACCCGTGCCAAGCCCTGAGGAGCCCAAAACACCAACCTCTGCCAAGTCACCTGTGCCAAGCGCTGAGGAGCCCAAGTCACCACCACCACCCACTCCTAAACTTTCACCCCCTTCTGAACACAAAAGAAAAAGGGTCTTTGAGAATGCAGAATCCTCTCAGGCGAAAAGAAAAGTGGAGTTTCATGATTGATTACTCCACAAAAGCTATATACACTTTTGTTCATTTTGTCCATATGAACATATATATACCCTTTGGTGATTCATAATTTTGTACTTCAAATACTTAATACCAACTATCGATTCTTAAATGTGTATCATGGTGTCATGTAAGTTTAAAACAAAATAAATAATGATCACAATAAGGTAGAGAAAAGATAAATATATTTGCAAAATGCAATGATTGCAATATTGAACTTGTTTTTTTAAGTCCTTGTAAGTGGCTCAAATACATCTCTTTTTGGGGGAAGGCATGTGATGCAAGAGGTTGAATTCTCCATCCTTGTGCTCACCAGAATTTCATCCACTTTGAATCTATACTCAGGAGATGTTTCATCAAGAAACTCAAGAGATTCTCTAACATCATGTAGTCTCCAATTTGTTGTTACTATCAGGCTTCTATACACGGTGTGTGGATGGACTGTGAGCTTTAGTTCAAACTTTGGACAATTTTCCTCAGAGTCGAGAGGAACCCAACTACCTAATTTGCTTCTGCATCTCCTATAGTCGTAGCCCAGAACTAATGATTGACGACATAGTTGATATGAGATAGACATTGATTTGGCCTTACCCTTCAACTAATATTATCACCAATATGGAAAGTTTCCTTGGTGCTCCATCCGTCTCCAAGTACATTATCCATTTCAGTCATAGAAAGTCTTCTATTAAGACACATTGTCTTTGTTCTCTACAAGTCCATAGTTTTGAAACATGCCACAAAGACATGTATAGGCAAGAACCATTGAACTTTAATCCTTCTTGATATCCTGCCTGAAGACATAGCTTTAAGGATGTCTTCTTTGATCTTGGATTTGAAGCTTGATATAGTACATGCATCAGGAGCTTCCCAGTCAAGTGAACTTATGGTGGGAACGGGTAACTGATGTAGCTCTCCATATGCACCTTCTCGCGATGAAACTTTGTATTCTGCAAAATAGACAAAAAAATCCATTGTTTTGTAAAAGGAAGGTGGCTTGTTAGCATACATAGCATCTGCAATCCCTTTATGCATTGCTTTGAACGTCCCACTTAGACTCTCCACAGGCTGCCATTCCACAGCTGTTGAAGGAAATATATCAAGAATGGAATCAAAAAATGAGAAAAACAATGGGAGAATGAAAAATTCATTGTATCAACAAATAGAAGTTCTTTTTGTACTTACAGTAAGAATGCAGTGTGGGATGTTCTTCCCAGTCTAACACCATATCCTTGGCCATGTACACATGTTAAACCTTAGCTAGCCAACCATTATCGGTCACTTTGAAAGCAAGAACACGACCTTTCCAATGGTTTTTTACCTTATCACGTTTAATTCTCTTCACTCTGTGTACACCTTTGCATGAAGGAAGCATTGTTACCCAGTCATTCACATGAAAAGATATGGGCTTCCAAAGACCATCCTCTCTAACGTTATGAAAGTCACAAGAAGTTATGTCACAAAGGGCGACGTGCAAAAGACACCATGGAAACTTAGAAATTAGAGAAGAAGAAAGAAAATATAGAGATGGAAAGACTTAAACCTCTCACAAAATAGAGAGAGAGCAAAAAAGGTATACGTTTGAAAAAAGTAGGTGATTTGTCATTAATGCCCTTGTTTTGAGAGCCTTCTGACATAGATTTCGTATCTTTTGACAACGCTTTTTTGAAATATAAAATAGAATAAAAAATGAGACTTCATTACTTTGGGCCGCAAATTTAATGAGCTTTCTCGTGGAAAGCACCCAAATATAGCAGTTTCAGCCTTATGATCAAGACATTTAGCGGTTCTCTGTCAAAATAGGACCACCAAAACCCAAAATAGAGGAGACGAGTGCCATACTTTTGTATACGTGTCAAATAACTATTGGACTATTTCTTAATCCTTAGATTAACAAAAAGCCCTTTTTGAGTCGTTTAATTTTGGCCCTAATGACGAATGCAAAATGGACATGAACGCTAAGAAAGACATTTTCAAAGGGATGATTTAGCATCCTTCATTGAAAGATCTTCACAACGATAAGACACCAACACCAGGTTTTGCAAACACACTCATAGAAAATATCCGAAACACGCAGAGGCCACAAAATGAAGATGAAATGTTTCTCAAGAGGGCTACCATGCTGAGAGTGCTTTATTTTTGGGAGCTTCTAATTTATATATTTTTAGAAAAGATTTCGGTCTATTCAAGTTGTGGGTAGAATTTCAAAAAAAAATGCATACAAAGTGCTTTGACTTTCTAATGTCATGATACTTTCATTCCATTATTATCAACCTTCCCTTACTTTCCCAATCCCCTTTCAACCTTTCAATTTCCACACCTAAAATTTCTAATTTCCCATTCCACCTCTCAATGTTTTACCCTAGATTAATTACAAGCTTTTTCCTTTGCCAAAGTGTAGAGACTTAACGAACTCTTTAAAATATACAGTCTACCCCCTTATTTCATAAGATAGATTTTCAAGTCAAGGAAAACCCAATGATGATTGTATTGTGTTTAAAATATACATTATAAAAGTTTTGAGCCAAGGGTCCACCATTCAAAAGGACCTATAGCACATGCATTCATGAAGTATTTATAAAACCCCTCTATACACACACACACACACACACACACACACACATCACCATGAATTAAAAGACCCTTCCTCCTTTATAAAACTATAACTTGGTTTTCAACTCTCTATTTTTAAACCCCTATTGTACATATAATTTTGTAACTATTTGATATATAAAACCCCCCTCTATGTGAACTCACACGCCACACTTACATATTCTAAGGTGGATCCCTCGAGGATTTGAGCTCAAGTGTTGATTTAGTGGACCATACACATTGAAGTTGGTAGTGGGAAATTGAATAAAAATGTCCAAAAAATCCATGATTTGATAATAACCTTGATTACAAAGAGGAAATTGTGAGGAATATGTTGAGTCCATGGATGTTGACCCTCATCTACTAACACAACTATATCTTGAGATTCTCCTTGTTTTAAGGGGAAACATAATCACTAAGATTAGAGTCACCGTCATTAATATATTTACTCCTTTTGCCATCATATGTAACATAAGATGGTTACAAAGTAGTTTTTTCACCTCCAAAGACACCAACTTTTAGCTGCCAAAGGAATAAGTTATTTATGTAAGTAAGAAAAACATTTTAGAAATAGATATCGTGTGTCAAGGTTGCAAAAAAGGGGTAAGAAGAAATCCACAAAAATCCATTTGAGAAGATAGATATGGTGCAATATTTGCGTGCTATTTTCAAGATTTACCACCAAAAATCACTATAGAGTGGATGTCACATGAGCCTTTCTACACATGTCTCTAGTGGGTCAATTTTATTTGCGAGTTAATCAATTCGTGTTTTCTTGCTACAGGTGATGCTTTTTCGAGTTTATAGAAGCATGGATTCCACTCATATGTATGCTCTCTAAGATGGCGTTGTGGTATGTTAAATAAGTACCGAGGGAAGGAGAGAGAAGAAGGATTAGACGGAGAGAGAAAAACATACTTGTGAAATAGAGATAGGATCGGGGTGTGAGAGTACCGACAACGAGAGAGAGAGAGAGAGAGAGAGAGAGAGAGTGGGAGATGAGGGGGAGAGAGGAAAGATAGGTTCAAAATGAAAAAAGTCCGGCTCAAGTTTGGGCAAGAAGGTTCTCAAGCCGGTTCAAATTATTTCATTTAGTAACTTGGCATAGAATTGTTTATGTGTTAGTTTAATGTATATATTTTATAAATATCCTACATTTTAATTGAGATGAAAGTGGAGTTAAGTAAAAGTGGAGTTTTGTTGTGAAGAAGGAGGTTGTGTGCACGTTTTCTACTCACATGTGTGTGTGTGTGTGTGTGTGTGTGTGTGTGAGAGAGAGAGAGAGAGAGAGAGAGAGAGAGTGGGAGATGAGGGGGAGAGAGGAAAGATAGGTTCAAAATGAAAAAATTCCAGCTCAAGTTTGGGCAAGAAGGTTCTCAAGCCGGTTCAAATTTTTTCATTTAGTATCTTGGTATAGAATTGTTTATGTGTTGGTTTAATTTATATATTTTATAAATATCCCACATTTTAATTGAGATGAAAGTGGAGTTTTGTTGTGAAGAAGGAGGTTGTGTGCACGTTTTCTACTCACGTGTGTGTGTGTGTGTGTGTGTGTGTGTGTGTGTGTGTGTGAGAGAGAGAGAGAGAGAGAGAGAGAGAGAGAGAGAGAGAGAGAGAGAGAGTTTTCCTGTTCATATGCGTGTGAAAAGGTTCCAAAGCCGGGTCCACAAATAATGTTTTCCGAGCCCTTAGAGAGGCAGTTTGTGGTGGTTACTCATTGCACTATTATATGCCTATAGTATTCATAGAAGAATAATAATCATAGTGTTTTCCGAGCCCTTAGAGAGGCAGTTAGTGTTGTCTACTCATTGCACTTTTAGATGCTTATAAATCTTATAGGGGAATAATAATCATAGTGACAAATCATGCATATTTTATTGCACACCCCACTTTAAAAGTTAGTGGTGGAGTAGTAGACGATTATAATATTCATATTGACAAATCATGCATATATTATTGTACGCTCCAATTTAGCAGTTAGCATATGCTGCGTGGGACCCCTCATGTCACTAACACATGCCACTCTTCCATCACTATCAATGCTTTTTGAGAGCATGGTGCTTTAGCCTATATAAATGTTACAAGGCAAGCACCATATGCTGCACAAGTGAATCGGAGGTGCTAATCAAGAGAGATTTTTTCATTTTCCCTGTACTTATACAATGCCTATAGGATATTCTAGTACTGGTAATGAGGTAGTTGCAAAAATCCATGAAGAGCTTCACAAACTCCCCCCCAACGCACCCCTTGAAGAAAAGAAGACGTTTACACAAAGAGAGCGTGACACAAACAAGGCGATCCGAATGTTCAACCACCTTAATCGCGCTCGCAACACCGGAGACCAGGAACTCAATGATGGCTTTGAGACAATGCGAGAAGCTCTGGGCAAGTGGGAGACATGGGGGTACATAGATAGCTCTCGAAGGGCCGCTTTACAGGCGGAGATTGACCATTTGCTTGTCTGCAAACGCACAATCAACCTGGTCGACATCTCTGGCTCTAATGTGGTAGAATATTGAGGAAAGATTTAAATAATTATGCACTAAATAATATAGTTAAATAAATATGCACTAGCATATGATAAATTGTACTAGTGTGATGCAAGTTGTACTGTGTGTGTGTGTGTGTGTGTGTGTGCAGGTTTGATTTCCTACGTAATCATGTAAACAACTTATTTTAATTATATGATGCTTATTTTAACTATATGATGGTGTTCCACTCTTCAGTGCCTTTGCAAGAATAATTCATATGTCTGTGTCTGACTTATTATTATTGAAGTAGCTGTGATACTTTTAATCGGCCTGGTCTACTAACACATCTTCAAGATCTGTCATAATTTAGGGTATTGTTGATATCTTGTAGCTAAACTGAACCGTCAAATGTAACTACAAGCTGTTTGAAAGCCAAAAATGTAAAGAAAAGCTATGTGAGTTTTTTATATAATGCAAGAAAAAGATGAGCATGTCTTTAGTATTTACCCTACTTTTAGTAGAACATACTTTCCTGTCCATGTAGGTGTTGTTGCAAACAAGGATGAATGCCTAATAAGCCAATAATTTGAAACTAGGAATCTAAAAAATATTGATGGTTGTACTTGTTTGGGCAAAGACCTCAAAGTAATGAAACACGCATATACTCTTGCATATAAAATAGTAATTAAGAACACTTTACTGAGTTGAAGAACTGCATACGTACATAAACACACACGTATAAATAACTATATATATTGTATAAACAAGTACTTAAAAACACTTTACCGAGTTGAAGATCTCCTTACGTATATAAACACACACATATAAATAAATAAATAAAAAGATATTATATATATAATATAAATATTATATATAAAACTATATATATTCTTAGACCGACAGTGTAAAGAAATACTGACAAGGAAATGAAATTTTGACAGCATAACAACGTGAAAAATAAAAATAAAACCATTCCATACTTGCTTCTGTGAAAGCTTGCCTAACTTTTGTTAAGCTTTCCTATTCTATACTTGCTTCCGTGAAGCTTGCCTAACTTTTGTGTATACATGAAACCATGATTATGTTTCTAAACATGAACAAAAAGCATGATTATATTCACAAGCAATCAAAATTTCGACAGCATAACGGCGCGAAAATACAAACAAAAAAAATTTCCATTCCATACTTGCTTCCGTGAAGCTTGACTAACTTTTCTGTATACGTGAAATCATGATTATATTTTCAAACATGAACAAAAAGCATGATGATATTGATAAGCAATCAAAATTTCGATAGCATAACGTTATGAAAATTCAAACTAAAAAAATTCCCATTCCATACTTGCTTCCGTGCAGCAGCGAATGCTCACGGGAAGAAGAAATTACATAAGCAAAAAAGCATATGTTGGTATATTACTTTGGTAAATCCAAAGCTCTCATCAAACTTCTATCTAGTATAATAAATATGAAATCATGGGTGAATTGATAAGAACGATCAACACCAACAACGTGTCTTCAGTAATACCAAAAAAGTGACACCCAAACACCATGGTCACACGTCGTTCCATAAAAATCACAAACTAGAAAAAATGATAGATAATACCAATGTTGATGTCAATCAAGGGCAATGTGATCTGGGCTCATATTGTTGCCAATCAGTCTCCTCATCGCTATCTGCATCAACTGCTGAAATAGCACGTACACATGGAGCCTTGAAGCGTGAAAGATGTTGATGGAAGACCTTTGGATCACTATCTATGCAGAGACAGTGTCTAGACAACTAAACGCAAACATTGCCCAAGCCACCACCTCCAGAAAACATATCAACAATGTAGGTGTGCTCCGCAGTAAATGTCCGCACAAGCCAGCTAAAAAAAGCAAAAAATATGCGTATTTTTACTTTATGTAACATAGTCCAATAACGCATAGTAGGAAGCATATATTCTTACCGAAAGAAGTCAAGGATACGCTCGGCGGCACCTCTAAGAGCGTGTCCTCTAATGTACTCTCCGTCGACGCGCTCCACCAGTATTCCGGACTTGGCATCGAAAGAGTTGTTGTCCACTCTCTCTCCATCTCGTCGATCGTAGATAGGACGTTGACCCTTACGATAAAACAATCCTAGCAATAGTGTTTCCACTTACAAATTACAACTAGAATGTGATCTAATTGAAGAAAACTACAAGCATGCTTTTCAATCAACAAATAAATTTACTTACTCTCTCAATCTCAATGGTCTTTCGCACATAACCATCGGGGATCAAAATAAGGATGGTGTGCATCATTTTGAATCCCATCTCGATGGCATGTCTAGACACAATGCCAAAGTGATCAGTGGAGCTTAGGGTGATGTACCACCCATTGTCTGCCACATACTTTGAAGCTATTACGGCCACTTTCTTACTTAATTTTTGAGAGAATTGATTCCATGGAGGGACCGGCATAATACGCATTGTTAATTTAATTAAAGTTCCAAAACTATCATAGACTGTCCATTGTGGTTTTGAAGGATGCATACCTCGTTCTCTGAAAAATTTTCAACTTTAAAGTTTGTTGGAAAATCTGAAAACAAAAGAGAGGCCACTTCATTGCTCTTTTCCCCATCAACATGGGCTGAATGAAGAAAATCCAAGATCCTGCATACGATCAAATAAATGTATTTCAAACATTCACAACACACACCACACATAGTTAGTCTTTCTTTTCACATGTGTTTACCATTTTTCATCATCGAGAGAAATTTTGTAAACATCTAGCATGTTCCCAATAACGTTCACATCACAATCTATGGAAGGCACTGCATAATCAGAAAATAAAATATTTCATCAAGAATTGTTGAGTAGAAAGAAAGTGACAGCTAGATATCTATACAAGCAAGTTTACCTGTGGAGCCTTGAGCACCTTTTTGGTTCTTTTTGGGAGACTTCTTGGGCTTCTTGGATCTAACAAAATCCAATCGTTTCTTTATAGAGGAGATTGTACTATTGTTTACTCTTTTCGAAGAGGTGGCTTTCTTGGAAGCTGAGCCAATCTCCTCAATACCATTTTCATTTCTTTCAAGAACGTGCTCTAAAGCAAACAAAAATATATTTCTCACAAACATAATCTAAATAGTATGAGCACTTTAACAATTTTGTAGTTTTTATAAATGCCAAAAATAACCTTTATATAAGCTCCCTTCATCACGTGGGTAGGTGCCTCGAGTGTAATCTAGCCACCAAGGGCAATACTCAATTTCCCAAGCAATCAAACCATAATCTCTCATCCATAGTGGATACATACACTCCTCACAAGAGAGGTCCCTCCAACTTTCAACAGCAATTGGCAACTTCTCCAACAAAGTTTGATCGTAAAGCTGAATTAGCCATCTACATAAAATGTAGTTAACTTTATTTGAGCTCCTTTCTTAAGTGACTTATTTATTATATAAACTCTAAGCCATAAAGATATCAATTGTATTACCTGAATAATACTCTCCTTGAAGATTCCATAAGCTCTGGAATTTTTTCATCCGACTCTTTTGTGTTGAGCTTACTCCAAAGCCCCACAAAAGCTTTATCAATGTGGTCCCTCAATTGGTGATGAAACCATGCTTCAAAGCCCTCCGGCATTTCTTCAATCATTTTCCCTTTGATCCTCAAGCATTGCTTCAAGATACTTCCCCAATACCACTCTTTACGCAAGTACATTCTAAATTTCATTGCACTAATATAACGCTCAGAAGTAACATCATCTACACGGCAATGCATCAAAGAGTGCAATATTTCCTTTTTCCTATAGAGCAAACAATAAACAAACCATAAATGCATTGATTCATTTGATGATTTCATGTGTATTTTTTATCCAAAAATTATTACCTCTCTGGTGATATTTTAGAAGTTGCCAAAGAGTGGACTTTGTCTCTTGTAAGGTCCACTTGATCCTTTTCTCTTATCCAATTGAAGTTAAATAATAAAGAGAAGAACCCTTGGCCATTGGCAGGGTTGGCAATGGCCAACATCTATGTTACATTAGCACGAGATCAAATCAAATCAATTTTTCAATCAAATATATCAAATTCAAATGACATGTCAACTTACAATTTTGTAGAAATTCAAACATAAACGGGGAGAAGAGAAAGTGTTTACCTTATAAGCTCTTTCTTTGAATATTTTTTCTACTCTTCCTCGAGCAACCATTTCCTTTTCTGGCAGTGAAATCGAGGGATCATTGATATCTTGCATCTCTTTGATAAGAGACAAGTCAAAGTCTTCCTTTTGTAGAGCAAATGAAAAAAAAAAGTAAGATTTTACAAAATAATTTCAAGCTATAGAAATTACATAAAAAGTGTACTTTAAGGCAAAAAAATATACCTTCCATATGAGCATTGCTAATAAAAGAGCAAGAGCGTTGTACCAACTCCCTTTAGATGCCTTCTTCTCACAAGCAAGCTCTACCTCTATCCATCGAATCCAATCTTGGGGAAAGTCTTTCATTAAAGAATCTTTGCTTGCCACAGCCAGTTTTTGGAACAAGAAGATCTCCTGCCAAAAATTTGTGCTCACAGTGGTTCTACCAATCCTAAACCACAATATCTTAAATTAAATGGCAGTAGAATGACATCGATATAGTAATAGCAATAACGTTCAAAACAACAAATGTGCTTACTCATTTCAAGAGCGCAAAGCTAGCATAAGCTCCCCCTCTGCACTTCTATCAACAAAGACAAATTGACATTTCACAGAACAATGTCTCCACTTTATCATTGAAAATTCTACAACAACAAAAAAGAAAATTAGAAACATAGAGTAATACAAGTCAACTTTACATTAAACAAAAAAAGAAATCACTTACGTGTTTTTATTAAGCGCATCCAAGTTTTCAAACGGTGATTACCATCCCAAACGATAAATTTTTTTCCCCTTAAGTCTTCCCACTCAAGGGAAAGGGAATTATCAAAATCATCGCTTATTTCTCGCCAAATAGGCCCCCATTCATCTTTGTCTAAGTCGGAAACATAATGTTGATCATGGCCTAGCTTCTTAAATGACACAAGAAATGGAGCTCCAAGCACACTGTATCCAGACATCTCAAACCTTTTCACCAAGCCCTCAGTGCCTGGACCCACCGCTCTAATGGCTTCATTTTCCATCAATCTACAAAGAGGAATTCGAGGAGGTTCCCCAACTCTCTTTACAATAAAACCCTCTACAATCTCCTCTAATATTCGACCATGAACATCCTTTCCAAATACTGTTGGATGATCGGGAGATTTAGCAACAATTGTTGTTGCTTCAGACACGCTGTGAGCCACCAATTCACCTTGTGTAGCATGAATATCTATGAACACCTCTTCTTCATGCACATCACTCAATATATCCTCTTCTTCATGCACATCACCCAAAATATCCTCCTTTCGATGGACATTGGAAGAAGCAATGGAAGATCGTGCATTGGCCCTATGCCCTGTAGTGCCAGACCTTAATGTGTATCCTACTCCTACAAGCAAAAAACAATAAGAACACAAATAGTTTAGTGAGTATGATGAGACAAAAGAAAAGAAAACAAATAGCTTAATGTATTTGAACTTACTTTGAGAGATACCTGTCTTGCCACGTTTAGATGGTGTACGAGCCATAATCTATTAACCACAAACAACAAAAATCTTCTTAGCAATGAAAATACAAATATAAAATTCTAAATTTCGGCAGCATAACGGCGTAAAATGCAAACTAAAAAAAAAAACCATTCTCAACTTGCTCATGGCAAGGAAAAATACAAATCCACTTTGACATTTGTATACCTCTTCTCTACAACGACCTGTTCTTACATCATTGTAATTGTTACTGTAAGTGTGTATGCAAGTGTGTTAAAGTGTGTGAATGCAAGTGTTTATATGTGTGTGTGTGTGTGTGTGGATGTATGCATGATTGTGTGTGTGAATGTAAGTGTAATATGTGTGTGTCTTTATGCATGATTGTGTATGTGTTTGTGCTATGTATGCAAGTGTGTTGATGTTGTGAATGCAAGTGTTTATATATGTGTATGTGTGTATGTATGCAAGTGTGTTGATGTTGTGAATGCAAGTGTTTATATATGTGGGTGTATGTATGTATGTATGTGTGTGTATGCAAGTGTGTTGATGTTGTGAATGCAAGTGTTTATATATGTGGGTGTATGTATGTATGTATGTGTGTGTATGCAAGTGTGTTGATGTTGTGAATAAAAGTGTTTATATATGTGTATGTGTGTATATGCTTGACAATACAAATATAAAATTCTAAATTTCGACAGCATAACGGCGTAAAATGCAAATTAAAAAAAAAACCATTCTCAACTTGCTCATGGCAAGGAAAAATACAAATCCACTTTGACATTTGTATACCTCTTCTCTACAACGACCTGTTCTTACATCATTGTAATTGTTACTCTAAGTGTGTTTAATATGTGTGTATGCAAGTGTGCTGATGTGTGTGAATGCAATTGTTTATATGTGTGTGTGTGTGTGTGGATGTATGCATGATTGTGTATGTGTGTGTGTGTGAATGTAAGTGTAATATGTGTGTGTCTATATGCATGATTGTGTGTGTGTTTGTGCTATGTATGCAAGTGTGTTGATGTTGTGAATGCAAGTGTTTATATGTGTATGTGTGTATGTGTGCAAGTGTGTTGATGTTGTGAATGCAAGTGTTTATATATGTGGGTGTATGTATGTATGTATGTGTGTGTATGCAAGTGTAATGTGTGTGCGTATACATGACTGTGTGTGTGTTTGTGCTATGTGTGCAAGTGTTTTGATGTGTGTGTGAGTGTGTGAGTGTGTGTGTGTGTGTGTGTGCTTACCTGGACATGCTCGCCCGATCCACCGGAGGAGGTCCAATGGAAGCTCCATTGGACCTCCTCTGGTGGATCGGGCGAGCGTGCGCACGTAAGCACACACACACACACACTCTCTCTCTCTCACACACACACACGTGAGTAGAAAATCTACACACACACACACACACACACACACACACACAGTACCTTGTCTTCTCTTACTCCTTCTTCTTCACAGCAAAAATCCACTTTCTCTTCACTCCACTTTCATCTTCTTCTTCACAAAAAAAATTCACTTTCACTTCACTCCACTTCAATCTCAATTAAAACTCCATTTAAACTTCACTCCACTTTCATCTCAACTACTACTTTTTTCACACACACCATATATTACAAAAATGATATTGTGGTATGAACACTCACACACACACACATTCATTTATATATATATATATATGTATATACACACACAAAGATATACACAAAATGGATTCATATATATAGTTTTACTAAAAAAATACTATGTTTTTTACACACACACAACCATATATTTAAAAAAATGATTGTATGTGTTTGTGTGTATAAAAAACGTAGCATTCTTAAAGTTAAGTCATGCACACACACACACACACACACACACACACACACACAAAATGTAAAAACTATGTGCACAATTAAATATCTTATGTGCACATGCACTCAACTTAAATATCTTAACTTAAAAAAATGCACATACACTCAACTTAAATACACTTAACTTAAAAATATCTTAACTTAAACTATGTGCACATACACTCAACTTAAATACACTCAACTTAAAAATATCTTAACTTAAACTATGTGCACATACACTTAACTTAATAAAATGCTACGTTGTTTACACACACCCACAAAATCATTTATACACACGCACAGTAATGTATATAACTTAACTAAAATAATTAGATATACACACTACCAAAAACACACACACATATATATAAAATGGCAAGATGGAATCATATATATAACTTAACTAAAAAAATTGCTACGTTTTTTATACAAAGTCAGTCATATAGAATGTTACGTTTTTTATACACACAATCATATATATATATATATACACACACACACACACATACACAAAAGATGAAGACACTATTAGACCACCATTTAGAAATTAAATGGCCCCTCAAATTTGATGACATATTCCACTGCACATACATTCAGAACCGTCATATATTAAATGCACTTCTTCAATTATGATTTTCATTATTCTTTGAGCCGTCACAAGATCTTATGCAATTGTCTTTTCGTCTACCTACCAATCTTTCACTTTCATTAACCTTCACATCTTTCATTAACTTTCACCAGTTTCATTAACCTTCACTTTATCTTTAACTTTCATTAACCTTCACTTATTCCACCGCAGTTTTCTCGCATCTCCACCCTGTAATCTGTTGCTTGAGAGAATATGTCCAACATGAAAGTAACGATAACTTGGAAGGTTGGTGGTCAGATAGTCAACCGCGACATTCAGTTGAAGGGAAACTCATTGTTGCTTAGTGCTTACTATTTGCAGAGTTTGCTGCCTCCATCTTGCCATTTTCAGTCACTATCTGCTCTTATCGAAAGTGATTGTGGCCTAACAAAAGTCTTCCTGCAACCACAGTGGGATATAGAAGGTCATCAGCATTTCTTAATAGATGGTTCTTTTTCGAGCTTGTTTGAGATGCTTCATTCGACACATTTATACAGATATCTGACAATGAGAAAGGAAATGACAAAGAGATATCTGAAGATGTTTTAAGCATTGTGCATCTTGAAAGTAGTGGTGACGATATAGGACAGCTCAAAACTCAGTCAATCGTCATTTGGATTCAACAAAATCCAGGGGCAAAAAAGTTAAATGATCTGTTAACATTATGTGGAGCTCCTTTGCAAGTTGCTGGACTTCCACAACATTATGATGGAAATTTGTGTTTTGAGTTACCTGCGACTCAAGATAAAACAAAACGAATGACAAGGATGGAACAACGCTTTGATGGTCACTTGTGGACTCGCCCATCTGTGACAACCATGGCAATAGCATGCACAGTTCGTCTAAGCCACTGTTTGGGATTCATGCAGTGTAATTATTCAACGTGTCCTCATTATATTAAGGAACAAGAATTCAATAGTAGAGATTTTCATGGATATTTGGACAGACAGGTGAAAAAAGACTACCTTGCAATGGAAGAGAATACAACAATAACTTGTCATTATTGTCAGAAGGTTGTTACTTGTGTTGCTGCTTGTCCCTGCAAAATCTATTATGTTTTGCCTAGAGATGGTACAATGTCGCGACTAGCAATACATGTTGGTAAACATTGTCATAATGTTAAGGCAGGAACCTCTAGGGCTGCTATTTCAAGAGTGCGGAAATTGGTAGGTGCAGTACTAAAAATAGAAAAGGGTGGCCCAAGAAAAATTCAAATGTTGGTGGCTCAACAACTTGTTCTTCACTCCTTGATTGGTGAGGAAGCTGAAGCTACATCCGATGTACAATTCAATGATTTTTTGGAAGAAATGATGCCACTGGTTCAAACCAAAGGGTAAGAAAACTCAATTTGGTTCCTTGAATTTGTTAATTTTTTAACTATTATAAATTTAGCCTTCTTGTGATGCATCGTGTAGGTTTTCTTCAATTGTTTCAAAGGAGAGAAAGAGTCAAGGTGCTGTTATTGGGGATGGATATGATAATATTTTATTGCTTCAAAAAAAGTGCATGTTTCCTTTTTTTCATGGGAGTAGATTTCCTGGACAGGGTGAAGAGGATGACAAGTGCTTCCTATTTAAAATGTCCACTAAAGGACCAGGTTCTGGGATTGATCTAGTAAATCGGATGAAAAGAACTGAAACTGGTGACTTGAGAAATGCGTGGGTACATTTTGATTTTACCCATAGAATAGATGGATGGGCAACAATGTCATGCTCAGTTTATGATCCAAGGTAATCTTTAAGTATTTAAATATCTCGTATTTTTTTATCATTAAATAAAAGAAGATGTGTGAAAATGTTTATGTTGAATATCTTGCAGCATACGATCACTACAAATAATTGCTATATGTGAAACTAAAGAGGAGGATGCAAAGACTCAAGTTATTTTTTGGGAGAGCCTTAATTCAACAATGGAAAAGTACAGACATGGTGCAGCTGACTTTGCAGGTTTTATGTCTGATGAAGCTGGTGCAAATTGGAATGCTATTCGAACAGTCTTCAATGGCGGTCTAGATAATATCATGGAGGGACGTGAACGATCATGCCTATTTCATTGGGAGCAGAGTCTCCACAAATATGCTAAAAAGTGGATACCTCAACATCTAACAAATCAACACATTGATATGTGTGAGGACTGGAGAGCTTGTAAGACCATTGTGCTTGCATCTCAAAAGGCGCTTTCAATTCAAAAGTGGTGGAGACAACATCTATCTACAGAGAGCATCACAAGAGTGAGCAGATGGTTTAAATGGTGGGAGCAACGAATTTCACACTGGGGAGGAATTGGAACAGATGTAAGTACCTTTATGACAATCTATATTTTAAGAAAAAATTCTTTTCATACATGAAATTTATAAATTTTAATTCATGTTTTTTTGCATTTCATAGGGTGGTCTAAGTCCGTGGGAGCGGGCACAAATTCCCAATGTTAATTTATCAGAAAGTGTACATGCCAGTTGGTTAGCAGGTGAAGGTGGAAAGGGAAAAATATCCTTGTATGATGCATGTGTAACAGATGTTATAAACTCATATATTCAATGTGCAAAGCGTTTGGGATATACTATTGGGCGTTATATAGGAACGGGTCCCACAATGGAGACCTTGCTTTCTCGAGTTGAATCTCAGCAAACTTCAACTCCAACCAACGTGGCCCATCTATTACACGAGGCTGTTGCAGGGACTCCCATGTATGCGCGGCCAATTTTGCATGGAGACAAAGAAACAGTACAACGCAAAAAGAGGGGCAGAACAGGAACAAGTAGCTCCCATCGGCCGGAATATGTCATGGAATCTAAGCAAAGAAACCATCGCGGTCGACCAAAAAAAATCAAGTTTGATACCCAAGGACCAGGTATTTCTAACATTCCGCTGCAAATTAGTGACAGTGATGATGATATTGGATCTCAAAAAGAAACAACCACACCTTTGTCATCTAAAACAAACAATGTGTTTGAGAGTGATGTGCCACGCACTCAGTGGGCCCTCAAGAGAATGCCCATTCAAAGTCAAAGAAAATGTTTTGGAACAGTAGGGAGAAAAAATTGTGACAATATCTTGCATAGTCGCTCAATTGGTCTTGTTGCTCCATGTATATGGTCCGAAAGAATGTTCAAGGGTAAAACAATCGAGCAATGGTTATGGTTTTGTAATCATGATATTTTGCATACCCAATCAATCAAAAGACAAGTCAAAGATTTACCTTCTGCTCCAAATGTTTGGCTAGTAGCAAGAGGGACAGATATCTCCACACAGGAACTTGCCGTGCTGCATCAGAGTGGATTTCGGACAGAGAATTCAATGGTAAATCCACAACCTCTTGCTGGCGACTGCAAAGAAGGTGGTGGCAGCTCGAGGAAGAAAAAGTGGAGGCATGGAATCTCTAAAGAGGCCATGAAGAAATTGGAAGCATGTAATAGTATGACAATTATATTTTTGGATGAAGTGAAAAGGTCTCAAGAGCATGTAATTTTCCGAGTTCTCACTGAAAATAGTTATGAGATTCATATAAAACAGAGTCCAGCATGCACGTGTCCGGATTTTCAGAAGCGAGAGAATACCAACAAATCCTTTTTGGCATGCAAACATATGTACTATGTGTACACAAAAGTGCTCGGACTTGAACCTAAAGAGCACATGATTATTCATCAACCAACCCTCTCACCAATGGACATCGCTTTTATTCTTGGACAACCAAGGATGATTTCTCCCTCCATTTAATTACAACTGGTTTGGTATGCTTCTTTCACTCAACTAGAATATTGATCTATGATATGAAAGTGTTTTTCTGTATTTATTTTGGTTTCTGTATTTATCTTGAAAAACATTGTTTATGCTGCAAAGGATTTTAAATTTCAAGCAAAAGATATGAAGCATCTTGCAAGCTATTTGGGAGCAAATTACTTGCCTTTTAGAGTGACCATTACATTTATGGCGACTATCCTTTTTTGTACTCTAATTTTGATCTTATCCTGTGGTAGTTTTGCGAATGTACTTACATCCTCAAACTTATGTTGTTTCAAAAAGCAATTGCTTGGGAAAAATAGTATTGTCTCTATCTGGCATTATTTTTGACTTCATCACATTTATATATGCTGTGGATTATATTTAACTCTGAAATTAGTGTTGTCTCTATTCTGCATGATTTTTTACTTTATCGCATGTTTATATGCTGTGGATTATTTGACTCTGATCACATGGGTTGCGAGCATATTTGACTCTAATGGCATGAGTTGTGAAATGGTGATTTTATTTGTTTACATTTTTTCCGTCGTTATGCCCTCTCGGTCTCTCTCTCTCTCTCTCTCTCTCTCTCTCTCTCTCTGCGTAGTGATATACAACTCTATGATTTTACTTTCTCTCTCTAGAAGAGAAGTCACTCTCTCTCTCTCTCTCTCAAGGATTTATGATCTCTTCTTCCAATGGTAACTCGCATAAATACTATCTCTCTAGAATTTATACTTTCTCTCTCCGTCAACCACACATATATGGAGTCTTATGACGATTGAAAATTACATTAAATAGATACTTTATGCTATGACACATATTTGGTTAAAAAAACTCTAAAGATTGCTAAAATTGTCAAAAAAACTAGAAATGAAAAACTCACAAATGTTAAATCCCCGTCTCTAGTTTGAAAGGCAAGGGAGTGATAAGAAACCTCATCTAGCTAGTTGTCAAAAGATTGATTTCTCTTTTGGAGGGACCCTTGGACTTGATAACAAATGACTTATGGTGGTAGATATTTAAGGAATACTCAATGCCAATGAATATATAAATTATTCTTCCTCGAGGTGCAAAGGAACAATTAAATCACATGATTTTTGTGAGTGCTATTGACTCATTAAAGCTATATTGTGGTGGATAAGTTCAAATAGTCTAGGGTGAAGCATGTTAACGTGGCATGCTTTTTCATGTCCCGGACAATGCTAACTAGCACAATTAATTTGACATATGCTAACTAGTACAATAACATGAGCTACATCTCCAAGGCTATGACATATGATATATAAGTAGAAAGCACTTGAAACAAGGAATCCAAACGTAAAACCTCCGACAAATTTTGATATTATTTATAAAAAATTTACCGGACACCCAACTTTTCTAAGATGTGCTAACTTGAAAATGCTAACTAGCACAAAAATGCGACAGGTTAACATGATTTCACCCTCCAACATTGTTTGTCATTTCTTGTTTGTTGGTGTGTTGTGATTCCTTGAGGGCTAGGAAGGACAGACCATCCCGCTGTACAACGTAATTTTTTTTTTGAAAATTTATTAGGTAGGATAGTACATATACTGGATACAAACTCAAAGCCTAAACTTTTTGAATTAAAGTCCTAAGTCCATGTCTAATAGATATACATATCTTTCCTTATGTATAAAGTGATGTTTAATCATGGCATATTTATCTTGTCGTTTGAGTTCCATTCCACTGTGTATGTATTCAATGTTTTTATTTTTTATTTTTTGTTGAGATGTAATAGGAAATAGAGACCAATGGATGCTACAGGGGCATGCAATGTCTTTTCCATTAATGTAACCAAGAACTATTGTTTATTTTAAGTCATAATGACAATTGTGAGTGGATATGATATGTAGGGAGAACATTTCCAAAAAGACGATGTACGATTAATAGCAAAATATCCTCTTTCCTTATCTAGTAGCTACAACCAAGAGTCACTAGTGTGCTTTTCCCCTAGAGGGCACCACCCAAGGAGGAAATGTGACTAAGTGCATGTTTTTGTTCTTTGACTTACGATGATTTCCCTAGACCCTATTAGGTATGCAAGCTAAATGCCTTCATGCACAATATCATTGAGCTGAGGTACCAGAAAGTTTCTCTCAAAGACAAAAAGGTTTCAAGGTTTCCAAATCTACTATGGTCCTTGGATCTCACCACCCATTTTCATTTCCCACACTATCATTGAGCTGTGTCTTTTTTGTTTTTTTTCCATAGGAATCATTTGATGGGCTTTAGAAACTCTTTCCAATTGTATCTGGCCATTTTTAATGTATGAAGTAATCAAGGAGATAATCATAGAGACTTTGCTATGGAAAGGGAGAATTGTATACTCCTACCTTCTCATGTTAATTTTCTTTTTGTTCACACGAACTAGCCAAATCCTTTTTTGTCTGAGAGGTGTTCACCCCTAGTGATGCATTGAGGTGTCTAGACTCTAAACACGTTTGCCTTTTGATATAATCACCCTTAGCCATTTGGCGGAGGTAAAGGAATCATTTTGAATGAGTGAAATCAATCTTGTTTTTTTTTATGTTACACTTAGAGACTAATGCAATTGCAAAAATTTGGAGGATCTTGTGTGTTCTTCTTAGCATCTAGGAGTTGGGTTTTATGAAGAGAAGAGAACCGTCAATAAACAATTTCAGAGGCAATTTTTCCCCCCTTATAGCGAGAGTCCTTGAATCTCCCCTTTTATAGCATTTTACTTGAGTGAATACACAAGTAGATGTGAACCAATTGCAAAGAGTAGCGGGACAAGGTGACGACCGCGGCTTGATTGATCTCTTCACTTCAAACATTCCTATTACATTGCAGCCTGCGACCAACAATTTAAACATGAATGTAGGCTCCAAGAGCATACTGAGTAAACAAAAAAACATTATCAACTTGTGATAAACAAGCTAATCTTTTATGTGAAAAAATCCGATTCTTCATAGCAGGGAAAAAGTTTGTAGACCTACCTTTTTACCGAGCTCAAAGTCTAGAGTTTATCATGTTCAAGTAATCTTGTTTGATTCACTTGGTTGCTCTCTCTCTCTCTCTCTCTCTCTCTCTCTCTCTCTCTCTCTCTCTCTCTCTCTCTCTCTCTCTCTCTCTCTCTCTCTCTCTCTCTCTCTCTCTACCCTAGCAAAAAATGAAGTGTCATGTTTATGTGTGTCACAAAGTGTGGTTGGTGGAGGAAGGGCCAATATTTTTTGGGCCACTACCTTCACATATGTTTTATCAACTCCGTTATTTTTAGCAAGATGCTTGGCATTCCAAACTCACAAACCTAGCAATCACTTAGCGGGTCATCCTAACATCAACTTGTCTCTCATGCATTAAATGTTTTGTGCCACTTCTAATTGCCTTCCAATGGTTCAATTGCATAAGGGACATAAAGCATTTTTTACAATCACTAAGGAACATAAAGCAGCGAGCACGCAGCCTATCCATTCATGTGTGGACGAAAAATTTTTCTTGGATTTTGCAAGAAAATTGTATGAATATGCTAAAAATATAGTTTAATTTGCGTGCTCGATCACCAACGTGGCTTGCAAAATCAAAGTTGTTTTTACCCATTGGAAAATGAGCACGCAATCCGTCCGCGCGCATGCAGATGAACTGTGTGTCAATCACCAACGTGCTCAATCACCAACGTGGCTTGCAAAATGAAAGCAAAAACTTCCAAGGCAAAGCTGAAAGCATCTTTTGCTATGCCAACTTATAACTAGATTTTTGTCTCACCATCTCTGCTGATTGAACGTGCTCGTGCTGATAATGTAATATTCAATATCGCATTTTCCATTGCATGATCTCACTGACCGTCCACGTGTGCTAGTGTGCTCATGATTCCTCAATTGCCCAAGCATCGTGCTAATGTTCAGGCTTGCTGGTGTACAGTGATGCATCACAGGTGAATGAGCCGCACCCAAGTGGGCAGAGTCCCTCATGCAAGAGATGCAACACTCAACAAGCATTGAATACCATGCCATGAGAGGAGCCATTGGGAAATGCTCCAATATATATACTCGATGAATGGCCAGCCCATCATGCAGCTGTAAATGTCTCTAACTAGCTATGTATATTGCGGAGGCGTAGGTTCTTCATGGAAGTAGTCTGAAGCTCAAAATTGTTGTAGTGGGTGATGAGCAGGTGGGCCTACGGCATGCACTGACTTTTCATTTATCAACAAGCAGATGAATCTAGCTTCAGTATGCTACAACGCCCTTCTATATGTTAGAAAATAAGACGTAGCTAAATAGATTTTTGAGTAGATTACTTAATAGAGAGAGATAGATTTCACAGACAAGAGATTATAGAGTAGAGAGAGAGAGAGAGTACACACGATATACGTGGTTCACCCAATGTGGGCTACATCCACGGGAAAGCATCCACTCAATGGCTTTAGCACTTCAAAAGAAGAAGTAGTTTACAAAGGGATTAAACCCTTAATAGAGCTCCCGCCTTGCTTCACTCTCACCACCTCACACTCACCTTGTTGCATCAACTTCACACTCTGAAATGTGTGTAGAAATGGCCTCCTTTAATAGGCCAAAAGGGCTGCCCTCTCTTATGAGAGACAGCCATGAGTAGCCGCCCTTGTGCGAATAAGTCCTGGCTTCTTATCCTTGAATGCCGATTGAAGATTAGCAAAGGCTCAACTTCTCCTTGTTGACCACCTTTGTAAACATGTCTGCAGGATTTTCACTTGTATGCACCTTTCCTAGCTTTAGCTGTCCCTCTTCCGAAAGAGTGCATATGAAGTGATATCTCACCTCAATGTGCTTTGTCCTTGAATGAAAGGCTGAGTTCTTCGCAAGATGGATAGCGCTTTGGCTATCACTGTACAAGACACAATTGTCTTGTTTGAATCCAAGCTCTTCTAAGAATCTGTGAAGCCACATAATTTCTTTGCTTGCCTCCGTCATTGCTACATACTCTGCTTCCGTGGTAGAAAGTGAAACCACTTTCTGCAGCTTTGAAGCCCAGATTACTGATGTGCAAGACACAATTGTCTTGTTTGAATCCAAGCTCTTCTAAGAATCTGTGAAGCCACATAATTTCTTTGCTTGCCTCCGTCATTGCTACATACTCTACTTCCGTGGTAGAAAGTGAAACCACTTTCTGCAGCTTTGAAGCCCAGATTACTGATGTGCCTCCAACCGTGAACACATAGCCAGTAGTGCTCCTTCGAGTATCTTTGTCACCTGCCATATCTGCATCAGCATACCCTTCTAGAAAAATATCAGTTCCTCCAAAATACAAAGCATTTGTTGTTGTCACTTTTAGATACCTAAGTATCCACTTCACAGCTTGCCAATGCTCTTTACCTAGGTTGTCCATGAACCTACTCACAACTCCCACTGCATGTGTAATGTCTGGCCTTGTCCAGACCATAGCATGCATTAGAGAACCTACCGCTGTAGCATATGGAACTTTAGACTTATAGGCTATCTCCTCTTGTGTCTTTGGACACATATCCTTCGTTAGTTTAAAATGACCAGCCAAAGGTGTAGAAACTAGTTTTGCATTTTGCATTGAAAACCTTTCTAGTACCTTCTTCATGTAATCGTCTTGAGATAGCTTTATTGTCTTCTTCGTCCTGTCCCTTGATATTTTCATACCAAGTATCCTCTTTGCAGCACCTAAATCTTTCATTGAAAAAGATTTGGACAGCTCCTCTTTTAGATCTTTGATGTCCTGCATGTTAGCACTTGCAATCAACATGTCATCAACATACAACATTAGGATGATGAATTTCCCATCTCCCAAATTCTTCGTGTAGACGCAGTGATCCGAGTTGCATCTTGTGAATCCATGATCCAACATCCATCGATCAAACTTCAAGTACCATTGCCTTGATGCTTGCTTTAAACCATACAAGCTCTTCTTTAATCTGCAAAACATTTTCTCCTTACCTTTTACTTCATACCCCTTTGGTTGAAGCATGTAGATTTCCTCCTCTACGTCACCGTGAGGGAATGCCGTATTTACATCCATTTGCTCGAGATTTAGATCATGAGCAGCCACAAGGCTTAAGACAAGCCTAATTGAGTTCATTTATACAACAGGAGAAAATATTTCATTGAAGTCAATACCTTTCTTTTGAGAAAAACCTTTTACCACAAGCCTAGACATGTACCTTTTCTTCCCACCTTCTTCTTCCTTTAGCTTGTACACCCATTTGTTTTGAAGTGCCCGCTTACCTTTAGGCAACTCAACCAACTCCCATGTTTGGTTGCGATGTAGTGAGTCCATCTCCACTTGCATGCTCTTCGTTCATTCTTCTTTGGATTCATGTTGCATAGCTTCTTTGTATGATTCCGGCTCTCCAAAATCTGAGATCAAGAGATGGTTGAAGGAAGGAACAAACCTTTCTGGAGGTCTACTTGCTCTTGTAGATCTTCGGGGAATAGGTTGAGGCTCCTCATTTGGTTGACGTTGTTGCACATTGTCACCGTTTGCAGTCCTTGAGTCTTCACCGTCCTCAAGCTCCATGTACTCATCACCTGTATCTTTTGTTTGTTTTCTTTCCAAGTAATCTTTGTACATATTTTGTTCGTTAAAAATTACATCCCTACTCCTTAAGATTTTACCATCTTCAGGATTCCATAGGCGATACCCAAAGTCACCTTCTCCATAGCCAATGAAGAAACACTTTTTGGATTTTGCATCTAGCTTTGATCTTAGGCTTTTATCTATGTGCATGAAATCCTCACACCCAAACACTTTGAGAAATGCATAATTCACCGGTTTACCTGTCCATGCCTCTTTTGGAACTCCCCCGTCCAATGCCGTTGAGGGTGACCGATTGATTAAGTACACAGACGTACTTACTGCTTCCGCCCAAAGCTCAAGCGGTAAGCCAGCATGTAGTCGCATGCTTCGTGCTCGCTCCATGATTGTCCTGTTCATCCTTTCCGAAATACAATTTTGTTGAGGTGTCCTTGGGGTTGTCCTTTGCCTCCGAATTCCATTGCTAGCACAAAATCTTTCAAAAGATTGGCTGCAATATTCACCTCCATTGTCGGATCTGAGGCATTTAACCTTGGTACCTGTTTCAGTTTCCACAAAGGCTTTCCACCTTTGAAATATGGAAAATACATCGGATTTATTCTTCATGACATAAACCCATGTTTTTCTAGTAGCATCGTCTATGAATGTTACATAGTACAATGAGCCACCAAGTGATGGTGTACTTGCAGGACCCCAAACATCAGAATGAACCAACTCAAGTTTTTTTTTTCTTTCATTTCCTGATTTTTGAAAATTTACCCTCTTTTGTTTACCATAAACACAATCTTCACAGAACTCTAAGTCCACTTCTTTCAAACCTGGTAGAAGCTTCTTTGTTTGAAGGATTTGCATTCCTTTGGCACTCATATGCCCAAGTTGGTAGTGCCACACCGCACTATCAACTTTTGTAGTTGCTGCACAAGCTGAAGGTTGCGTGTTAACAGTACACAAGTAAAGTGTACCGACTTTTTCTCCCTTGGAAACCACCAAAGATCCCTTTGAGATCTTCCACTTCATCCCTTCATTGTCCAATTGTCCTATAGAGATCAAATTTTTGCGAAGAGAAGGAACATGCCTAACATCTTTAAGCTTCCATTCATTTCTGTTAGTAGTTTTGACAGAAACTGTACCTTTGCCGACAATCTCACAAGCTTCATCATCTCCCAAGTATACATACCCAAAATTACCTTTGGTGTAGTCTTGGAAATGTTGCTTGTGTGGTGTCGCATGGAATGAAGCCTTGGAGTCTACTATCCAGGAATTAGACACATTGTCTAATGAGAGAATTAGAGCATCTTTCTCTACTTTACTTGCCACATTGGCCTCCGATGTTGGCTTGTTGTCTTGAGACTCTGTCTCCTTCTTCTTCTTGGACCAGCAATCCTTCTTGACGTGGCCCTTCTTGCCGCAGTTCCAACATTCAAGAACTGACTTTGTGCGTGACTTGCTCTGCCTTGAGTGATCACGACCCTTTTGGTTTTTGAACCTCTCCTTAGGCCTTCCTCTTGTTTCCACTGATAGTGCAGCACTTGATGATTCTCCTGTGCTTCTCCTTCGCATTTCCTCGCTTAGGAGAACACCCACAACATCATCAAACTTAAGAGTATTTGTGCCAGAGATAGAATTACTTACAGCCATCACAAGGCTGTCCCAACTATCCGGTAGAGATGATAGTATAAGGAGAGCTCGCACTTCGTCATCGGAATTGATTTTCACTGATTGAAGTTGACTTATGTTTGTGTTAAAGTCATTTAGGTGTTCTGCAACTGAACCATTCTCTGCCATCTTTAGATTGAACAAGCGCTTCATAAGAAATACCTTATTGGATGCCGATGGTTTCTCGTAGAAGTTGTCAAGTGACTTCATCAAGTCCTCCATGGTCTTCATCTCCGAAACATTCAAGGCCACCGTTGACGCCAAGCTTAACCGGATTGTTCCCAGTGCCTTTCGATCAAGGAAAATCCATGCTTCATCTGCCATTGTTGCGGGCTTCTTCGCAAGACCGCCTAGTGGCAAATAGAGGTCCTTCTGGTAGAGATAGTCTTCAATTTGCATCTTCCAATGTTGGTAGTTTTTGCCGTTGAACTTCTCAATATTGAGCTTCCCTTCCTCCGCCATAACTCCCACTCAATTCAGGGAATCCTTTCCTTGAGATAATTTAGCTATGAGCAAACCTTGCTCTCATACCAGTTGTTAGAAAATAAGACGTAGCTAAATAAATTTTTGAGTAGATTACTTAATGGAGAGAGATAGATTTCACAGACAAGAGATTATAGAGTAGAGAGAGAGAGAGAGAGAGAGAGAGTACACACGATATATGTGGTTCACCCAATGTGGGCTACGTCCACGGGAAAGCATCCACTCAATGGCTTTAGCACTTCAAAAGAAGAAGTATTTTACAAAGGGATTAAACCCTTAATAGAGCTCCCGCCTTGCTTCACTCTCACCACCTCACACTCACCTTGTTGCATCAACTTCACACTCTGAAATGTGTGTAGAAATGGCCTCCTTTTATAGGCCAAAAGGGCTGCCCTCTCTTATGAGAGACAGCCATGCGTAGCCGCCCTTGTGCGAATAAGTCCAAATCGGACCCTCCAATCCGCCCAAGTCCGCTTTTGAATTCGGCCACCGGCCACCGGCCATTGACTTCCGACCACCGGCCACCGGCCATTGACTTCCGACCACCGGCCATCGGCCATTGACTACCGGCCACCGGCCAACCGACCGGTTGTTTTCCGGCCGCCGTCCGGCCATAATATTTCGGCGAAAAAGAATATTCCGGTAAAAAAAAAAGTATCGGGGGCCTCCGCCCCCGAGGCCTCTAAAGTTGCCCCTGATTCTTGTCCGTGAAAATTTTGGTTTCTGGTGAGTGATTTTCCTTCACGCACGATGGCTTCTCCTCATAATGGGGGCCTTACAAATGTGCGCTTTTACCACAGAAAATTACAAGGGTAAATCAGGCTCCATACTTAACACTATATTGCCTTAGCAGCTGTTTAATTGTTCTACTTTACCTGTGTAGCTTCGTACACTTTATTTACGTGGTGTTAATATGACTTGCTTGTAGCTACGACTCAATTTTGCATCCCCTAAGTACAAACACACGTGCGTGCACCTCTCGACTCGGGGGAGGCTGTAGAAAGACTCGAATCATGCAGCTAACTTAGAGAAGAATCCATGATCCATCTATGGCTCATGGTAGGTGAAAAAGATGAGACTCCAAGAGGTCCTATGTGTGTGTGTGTGTGTGTGTGTGTGTGTGTGTGTGTGAGAGAGAGAGAGAGAGAGAGAGAGAGAAAGAGGGGGGGGGGGGGGGGATAGTAGCCCCCTAGCCAGAGGCAGTTGACAAAACTAGCTCAACCAGAGAGTGTCTTATGAGTGGCAGAGATGGGAAAACAATGCTTCGTATAATTAAATTGGACCCTTGCATTGGAGTTCAAGTTAGGGTCAGAGTTCAAGGAACATGTATGTGGTAGGGAGCCAATCACACGTATCTAAAACACTATGAATGAGTGCACCAATCCATTGTTGTTGGACGGATGATCAAAGTTCATAATCTAAGAGTATTTTGGACGTGTTGTGTTTAGAGGCCATGAACGGGGATTCTTGGATGTAGTGTGGTCTGTGGTTTAATTTTTGAACAGGCAACCAATGCTCAAGATGGCATAATTCTAAAGTACAAAGTTGAGGGTAGCAAATTTGAGGTGTATCCAGTGGAAAGGATCCTCCGTTGGGGTATCCATAATAGCTTCTTCATCGACTTGATCTCACTATTTATGTCCACTATGAGCTGCAAAGAGGATGTTAGATTTTTGGCATCTCAAGTGAAGTGCCGAAAGTGATCCCATTATTTATTTTGGCTTTTAGGTATTTATTTTACTTATTTGTCAAGTTTTGGGTAGGGTACTTTACTGAGGTTGGTATATATGCAACCCTCAACCTCCATTGTATTTATATGAGTTATTCATTGCCAAGGTTGTTTGGTTCAAGAGACTCTCTCTCTCCCAATTCCCACTTTAAAAACAACCTTAAGATTTGACCACATGGCCAAATCTTATCCAAAGTTTTGAGAGCATGTCTTGGAAGATCTTTTCAAGTATTACCTTGTGGAAGTCTTTGTCCTTAAAAAGTAACTTGAAATTTGTCCATACGGCCAAATCTTCAAGGCTTGGTGATTCCCAAATTTTCTCTAAAGTCTCAAACTCTCTAATATAGTGTTTAGCTATGTATATTTGTTATATAACATTGCCCATTAGTAGCTATCAATTATTCAGCATTGCCTAGCTATTTATATAAGTGAATAGTTTATTGTTATCGGCCAATTAATAGCTGTAAATAGTTTCTAACTGTATTTGTAATTATGACATGACTGTTGGTAGGCTATTTGATAGCTATTGATAAAAGATAGGCACTAATTAGTAGCTATCAATTATTGACCATTTCCTAGTTGTTTATAGTTGTAAGTAGTTTATTGTTATTGGCCACTTAATAGCTGCAAATAGTTTCTATTTGTATCTATTTTATAAATAGTTAATAGATAATGATTTCTATTTTATTGCTAGTGATTGCTATCTATAGCTATTGATGGCTATGATTGATATTTGACAGTTGTGAATAGATGTCATATCGTTATCATTGCTATTTGAGGGTATCTATGATTGCTATTTGACAAGTATTGATAGCCATCACATACCTATGTTTGCTACATCATAGCTAGTGATTGCTATTACAACTTGGTATTGACATATACTGATAGATTTTTGATAAATATTTCATAGCTAGTGATGGTTATCTGATAGCTACTTATAGCTAACACATAGCTATGATTACTGTTTCACAAAAAGTGAGTGCTATTCTATAGCTATTGATAGCTATTACATGTCTATGATCAATAATTTCATAGCTAGTGATTGCTATTTGACAGCTATTGGTAGCTAACACATAGCTATGATTGTAATTTGATAGATATTGATAGCTATTACATAGTTATTGGGTGGTTCTCAAAGCTATTGGTATAGCTATGAATAACTATTGATATTTATTGCATGCTTTGACATACTATCTAGCCCACACGTGAGATCTACCAATAGCTTGCTAATGCATCATAATTTCTTGGTGATAAGTCTTCATTGTTGTGGAACGCAACCTGAGCTCTTCCAACGTTTTAAGGAAGCATATCCTGATGTACAAATGCAGCTTCGTGCCTTTGAGGTTTATGTTGATAAAATGCATGACACTTTTGGAGGTCATTTGGAGGGCTTTGCAAGAAATTGTATTTCTCTCTCTAGAAACTTTTTTTGAAATGCACTTGCACCTTGTGAGTACGTCCAAAAGGACAACCAGACACTCTAAAAAGTAGATTTATATTCCCAATCGTCCTTGAAAACGGTCACTTTTTTATTTAATGCGAGAGTCTTTTTCAAGAGGCAGGTGCGGCGCATTCAATGCAGCTTACGTCATCACTGAAAGTTGAAAAGTCACAAACTGTAAAATAGTGATAGATTTTGACACCACCAATGCATCCGGAACGCCAAAATACCCTAAAAACGAATGTCTACTTGTCTCATTCCAACATCCGGAGAGGCAAAAAATGTCAAAAAACCCCCAAAAATGGGCTTTTTACTTAAGGCGCGCGAGGAAGCATTCTAAAATTTTAGAATGCCCCTCTGCGCGCCGTTAGTACAAAGCTCCTTTTAGTGATTTTTAGACACTTTATCTTTCCAAAAAGCCCCTTTTTAGAGGTTTTTGAACATTTTCCTCTCAAAAAGCTCCCTATAAAGAGGAAAAAGGGCCTTTTTACTAACAGCGCGCGAGGAGGCATTCCAAAATTTTGGAATGCCCCCTCGCGCGCCGTTAGTACAAAGCTCTTTTTAGTGATTTTTGGACACTTATCTTTCCAAAAAGCCCCTTTTTAGAGGTTTTTGGACATTTTCCTCTCAAAAAGCTCCCTAAAAAGAGGGAAAAGGGGCCTTTTTACTAACGGCGCGCGAGGAGGCATTCCAAAATTTTGGAATGCCCTCTCGCGCGCCGTTAGTACGAAGCTCCTTTTAGTGATTTTTGGACACTTATCTTTCCAAAAAGCCCCTTTTTAGAGGTTTTTGGACATTTTCCTCTCAAAAAGCTCCCTAAAAACAGGAAAAAAGGGCCTTTTTACTAACGGCGCGCGAGGAGGCATTCCAAAATTTTGGAATGCCCCCTCGCGCGCCGTTAGTAAAATGTTCTTTTAGGGGTTTTTGACATTTTTGGCCTCTTTGGATGTCTGAGCGAGGCAATTGGACATTCATTTTTAGGAGATATGTGCGTTCCAGACGCATTGACAGTATCAAAAGTTTCAAAATCTTCCACCACTTGATAGTTTTGTGACCTTTTGAGTTCTAGTGATGACGTAGCCCGTATCAAATGCACTGCATCTACCTTCTGAAAAAGGTGCTCGCATTAAATAAAAGAGAGTGCTCGTCTTCAAGGACCACTAGATTATTAAATGAGGAGAGGGACACCTTTTATATTTTTGTTAATATCAATCTATTTTTCTACGTAATGTAGGCTCTTCTCTCATTGGAGGAGCTTATTTTCCTCTCTCTACCAAAAGGCCCTCCAAAAGACCTCCGAAATCTCCTCATGTCACTGGGTTTGGTCGAATGGGGCGGCATCCCAATTCAAGGCAAAGAGTCCTTTCTATTTTGTTGGTAGATATGCTGGTTTGACAGGTAAAGTGATGGTGTGGAACTTCTTTGGAAGTGGCCAAAGCAAAGGAGAACACGAGGTAGGGGCAGTTGTGAAGAGGGCACTTACAGAGGAGCAATTGAAGTGAAATGGAGCTGTGTGCAGCTAATGTTGTGCAATTTCTTTGCCAATATTTGTCTGATGAAACCATTGCTCGCTACCCTTCCAAGCAGAAGCAGGTAGAGCATGTGTTTTGGAGGTAAAGCTTGGAGAAGTGTCACAAGAGAATAGCTGGGATTGTGACAAGATCCCAAGTACATGCTCCATGCATTCAGTTTAGGGCTACTCCAAACAAGATGGTTCCTCCATCGCATTAAGGCATCTATCTTGCTATTGTAATGCATGCATGCACAACCAATGGAGGAAATGCAGCAACAAAACACATGTGTCTAGCTGGAGCTTCCACAAAATTGCTCAAAGTGTAGGTTCAAATGGAGACAAAAAATCTGAGGAGCCTGCTTATGAAGGGCACTTCAAAGCATTGAGGGATGCAATCCAAGTGGGTGACAAATTTTCTACCAATTCCGAGGAGGGAAACAAAGAAGGTGTTGACTTTTACGTGATCAAGTGCACCAACACATTAGAGATGCTCAAAACACATGAAGTCAATAGCTGGAGTGGTGTGTTCGAAGCCGGGTCTTACATTTTTAAGGGCCTCTATTATAAGCAAGTTGACAATTATTGTTACAAGATTATGGGCAGACAGTCAGTCTTCATGTACTCCCATCTTGTCAGATGTATTAAAATCCCAATGACAAATGTCTAGGGTGCTATGGGATTGTATCAGATCTTGCCAAAGGACTTTGAATCTATATACAATAGCATGCCATGGGAGATGTAATCTAAATCATTTGGATGTTTATGAGGAAACAAGTCTTATCACCCATTTTGTCATTTTTTGTTGGTAAAAATGTCATCACTTAGAGCATGTTGATTGCCAAATATGCCCAAAATGGCTAAGGCAAGGAAGGTTTGGGTTGTTTTCTGTAGATGCGGAGTGCAAGCCTCTACAAATCCCATACCCTATGCTTGTGACTTGAATGCATGTGGTGTTGCACAAGAGCTTGACATGGGTGAGAGAATTCTTGATGACATTGCTATTCAGGGATTGATGAAAAATGCAAAAACATGTCTTGATTGTAGTGTCTGGTAGATAGTTATGGTGAGTGTGGCTGGAATGTTGTCTCTTGGAGCACATTGATTGCTGGAGCCTCTCTCCTATTGTCATTACCTATGTTGCACCTTGAAAATCTGTAGTGTCACACAAGATCTTGACAGGGGTGAAATAACTCAAGAAAACAAAAAAGAAGTTCTTGATGAGCTTCCTTTCAGGGGTTTTGTTTGTTGGAGTGCACTGATTGCAGAAATGCCAGATATGGTTGTGGTAAGGAAGCTCAAGATATATACTACAAGTGAAATTCTTGTAGAAGCAGAAGAAATCCTTGATGATATTCGTGTCTGGAATGTCGTTGCTAGGAGCACATATCACCATATGTCAACTTGACTTTGGCAAAGAAGCTCTGGGCTATTTTCAGCAGATGAAAAGTGAGTGCCTTTATGCCTAACATGGTTGTGATAAGGAAGCTTAAGGTATACACCAAATCACATCCTTGCAGAATCACAACAATCCTTGACGACGATAAAGAACTCACTAATAGATTGCAAAATTCTAAACTCTTTGTGTGTATAGTGCTTTAATCGATATGTATGCCAAATTTCGTGGGCATCCAGATTTTGTGTATCTCCATTGAAACCTGGTCCTCTACATACAGACATAAGCCAAGATACCATGACAAACATCCTTGTTGGGGGTCCCATCGTTGCAATAGCTCCAATGACCAACAAAATTATCAATCCGAAGGGATGAGCTACCCGACTAGGGCATGGAAACACTCACACGGTTAGTGAGCTAATCGTGGCAACACAAATGGTTAACTCTATGAGGTGAGCTTCTCGGCCTATGGAGGAGCTAAGCCGCAATGAAGGGCAATCTCCATATCCACTTCTCTTCACCTCTAATCAACCCAATCACACACACTACGATTGCAAGACGCACACAACACTAATCCTATCATGCAACAGACTAATTGCAAGCACACACACATAGATCTATCGAGCACCACACTCCAATCAAACCTACATGCACACACAAGTAAAAGAGGGTAATCACACAAGATTAGAGAGGGATTAACCACTAATTAGTGTAGATCTAGCTAATATAAGCATCATAGGTAATCATAAGAAGCATGAAAGAGGCATAGTGAGAGAGAGTTAATCATTGATTAGTGTTAATCAAGTCTCATGAGCAAGGAGAAGCTCAAGGACTCCATAGCCACACACCTCAAGAGCTCTCACCAAGAGTGCTCTCAAAAAATGACTTGAGAACCCTAATTTCTTTTACACACTGCCTTATATACCTAGGTTAAAAATATGCATTGTCCGGGTGCCCAAGGTCTTTAGGGCTCACCACTTACTGAATTTGCAACCTAGGCACAGTAAGTGACCTATTCTTTACAACTTGGAACCCCCCTTGATCCCATAACACATTAGAAATATTACAATGGCTTGAAATATTGTAAATTGAGAATTTACAATACGTAACCATTTTGGGAGAACGTGAAAAATGTGTAACTCCAATATTTATTGCTTCTTTGCATTCATCCTCGATGTGCATTCGTACGTCTTCGATCTTTAGTAGCTTATGTTAACTGACGTTGACTCAGTTAACATTCCCCCCTTCCTATTTTAGTGCCCGTCCTCAGGCACTGTTGAAAAGTGTCCGTGGAGGAAAGGGAAGGTTTTTGATTGGTGTTTGATGGGCAGATTTCTTCATTTGTGGTTGAATTTGTTGATGAGGTTCAATTTGTTGCAGCATCTCCATTGGTCTGAATGAGTCTTATGTGAGATAATGTTGCATTTGTCCATTGTAATAGCATAATGATGAGGCTAATGTTTATTTATGAAAGGTATGTACAAGGGAAGTAGAATGATGAGGTTCTAAATTAGGTTCTATAACCTGGATGACCAAAGGGAAAAAACCTAGTGAAAAAAAGTGCCTTTTGGGATAAGCGCATTATTGGAGTACTTATTAGCATGGGAAACATTAATGAAGTACTCAAGGGATTATTTGCTGATATATATGGAATTAAAAAGGCAGCAAATATGAGAGGATAACATGATGGAACATTGGTTTGCCTGTTGTAGTCCACTCAAGGTGCATAGGTGGATGCAAAAAAGAGTGTCTAATGCATATGTCCAATGATAGGACATCCTATCTATGCATACACAAAAATGCATGGGAAACAATATGCGGTGCAAGAAAGATTTTGAGGGGTTCTTCAGAAAGATGGTGTATCTATAAAAGCATATGACATGGCTTTGCAAGCTGGCACCCCTTTAAGAATGGTTTTTGTCGTCGAGGATATGTGCTCTCATCTTACTGTGCACTGTGCGTGAGTGTTGGACCCCATGACACTCCACCAATTGTAAGTTAATAGACTTTGACTCTTATGCTCACCTCATCTAGCATGAGCGACACGGCTTTAGATATGCTCAACTCTTCCATCTTGAGTGTAAGCCTAATAACTATGACCTTAGCACAGAGTTTAATATGACTTGAAGCTTTGGGTCTAATGCTTTGCTCATTTTGCGGCTCAGCAGCCCGACTCTGACTATGCCAAAGAGTGTTTTTTGCACCCTGGCGACTTGACTTTTTACATTCTTGAGCTTAATACAAACATTTCTTCAGGTAAAAGTAAGCTTGAATCCTCAAAAAGAGGATTAATGAAGGACCAAGCTGGCATTGAAGGTTTCTTTTGCCATACTTGTTTTTTTATCCTTGAATCTGCATTCTCTCGTTGATTGGGTTGTCCTTCTTTGACCGTTAAAACTCCATTATCCGTTTGATTCTTCGATTAGGCCTATTGATAGGGGTCTTTGATGTTGTTGTAGGCCTTTGTTTACTGTTGGCATTTGGATTTTGATTAGGAGCATTGGAAGACTTAGGAATCCAAATCTCTTGATGACCTTTGTATTTCCTTTGTTGACTTTGCTGAGCTTTAGGTCTTGCTGATTTCTTGAGATCTTCATGCAGGTTTTGCGTAGCTGCAGTTGGCTTGCCATTAACTGGTAGCCAAATCTTTGTATAGCCTGTGTAGAATCCTTGTCTAAGAGGAACATTATTTGAGATATGTCTTTGTTTTGTATCCTCTTGTGAGTTGTGATTGACTTCAACATCTTTCAATGTTGTTCTATTGTATACCTGCTTCTTAGGTATCCTAGGATATTGTCGAGGTTGATACCTTGTGGGCCTTCTTTCTTGGGAGAGACTTGAAGTCACTTCATATGCCCTAACCTGCGGTTTTGGCACCCATATATGTCTGTTACCTCCATAGTACTCTTGTTCCTCTAAGCTCCAGTGTGATGCTATCCATCCCATGTGTTTGTCTTTTTGTGTTGATTTCTCGTCTTTAACCCAAATCGGATCATTGACTTTGACTAAAATGCTCTGAACAAACACTTGCTTGACTTTTTTTGCTTGCTTGAGTACTTTGGTTGATATATCTTTGCTTTTCTGGGTGTTTCCTTTGAGGGTTCAGTTGGTTCAACATTTGACTTGAAGTTTTGAAAGCTTGACTCGCTTGAAGAAGCTGATCCATGAGGGTTTTTTGATGTAGAGGCATATTCTGTCACACCTTCTTTGCTAATCGGTGGAAGTTCCACTTTAGCTTTACCTTTGCGTGCAAGATTTGTCTTCTTTACCTCTGGTCTCGGTGGCATTCTCTGCTCAATATCTATCGTGGTTGCTCTTTGATCTGTTTGATCTACACTTGATATTGCGTGATTTTCTTCAAGCTCTTCTGAAGTTCTAATTTTGATGGAGATGAATTATTTTCAATAAGATCTGCTTTAATACTAGTCTCCATTTTAACTGTGCTTGCAGACTTTGTGCTGTCGTCCGTGGGTGACCAGTGTTGGTCTTCATTCTTTGATGTCTGTGATAACTCTGTCATGTTTGGACTTTGTATCTCTAGTATATCTTGGGCCATTGGCATTCACATTATGATGTCATCTGGCATATCCTTTACTGTGATCACATGGAATTGAGCTGTGATGATTTGTGAACTTACTTCAATGATGGTGGAGATGATTCCCCAACATTCTGCTCGTTTGTTTTCTGATATGCTCACAAATTCAGGAGCATCTTCCAGCTGTGGTTGGCCACATCTTTTCCAAGTGCGAAAAGACACGAGGTTCTTGTCTAACTGAAAATCTAGCTTTACTTCGCTTGACAACTTTTCTTCGTGTTCACCTACAATGTTGTACTTGATCTTCTCAGGATTTGTGTTTGATTTGACTTCTTTTGCTATGGAAACATCCTTTGGCTAAACTTTATCTGCATTTTCTTTGGTTTGACCACCTGCTTCAATTGATATTGACTCCATTGGTTGTAATATTGCACCTTTTTGCAATTGTTGAGCATTGTCTACCTGCATCTGAGTAACCTTTGATCTTAGAAGATCCATTGTACTTTCTGGCAGAATTTGTCTCTTTGGAGGATATTTTGGTGGTGACCTTTGTGTAGCTTTCTGGAGTTTATCTCCCATTGACTTTGACTTTTGTGCCGCCTATTCTGGCAGCTTGAGGCTTTGCATCATCTTTACATAGTCTTTGACTTCAGTTGGGCCATTTGTAGGGGTTTGTACAAGGTCATGATCTTGCTGATATTCGTTGCCATGTGCATCTTGATATGCATATGTGAGCTTGATCACATGTAACTGTTTTAACACTATGGGATTTATCGGCTTTTGACTCTGAATTGTGGAGATCAGCTGAAACTTTTATCCCTGATAATCTTCATATAAGCATTTGTTTGTAGATTCTGATGGAATCTGGGTCAATTGGAAACCTCCAACAACCATATGATCTTTCAACGGTTTATGCTTTGAAGAGGTCTGTTGGCTAGAAGCTCTAGGGCTTCTAACTGGTGTAGCATTTCTTGGTACATAAGCTGAGCTTGATGGATTTATAGCTCCCCCCTTCCTAGGGTGATCACTATAGCCTGGTTCATTGTAAGAGTTCAAAATTGTCTAGCTCTGGTTAAGTCTCACCCTTTGGGACTGTGAAGGTACACTTTCGGTAGCACTGTTGACATTTGGCATCTTCAAACCTTCTACATAGTTTCCTATGTATCTTCGTGAAACAAGACAAATTATTCCCCAAGTCAAGATGTAGATAGCATTATCTTTGCCCTGATATTGTCTATCCCATGGGTCTCCTATGATATGAGCTTTTGTGGTTTCAAGACCCAAGGCATCATAGATGCTAGACTCTTGTCTATATCTGCGACTGTTTTGGTCAAAATATATGCTCATTTGGTCACAACATCGAAGCTTGATTTCCAATGGAGGAGAGTTTGGCTCTGAACAGATTTCTAGGTTCACTCGGGTAATATCCTTCAACTCTAGAGAGGATGGGCTATAATAGATTCTTTCTTCTAAAATGAACCATCCTTTCTGGTCTATCACTGGACGCACTTCTATGAGCTGATATGTGGGCCATTTAAACACTGGTTGATCCTTTTTGTATAATTTCCTTTCTTGGTCTACATAGTGTGCATATGAATGATGTGTACCATAAAAAGTTAACATCATTCTGTTTGATGTGTCCTTTAGACTCATGAATGATTGCACACTTGTGGCAGTGGATGCAAAATCATTTGCTAAATTAACAGTCTTTTCAACCTTTGGTGATATCTAGAAACCTTTACTAAATTCATGCAAGAATTTGTTGTTCAAAGAATCAATTTTAAGATTTTCAGGTGCCTATGCATCTTTATGCTCATTTTGAACTTGCAATGCTTTTAACGGTGCTTCTAATGGTAATGCAAAATCATTCGATTTCATTAAAAGTGACGAGTTAAATGCACTTACATCGAGATTTGCATTTCCAATTTGCTCTATACCTTGCTTGTTGGCAGTTGATGCATCCCTGTTGTCTGGATTTCTTGGACCATCTTCAAAAAAATGTCCACTTTTTCATCCACAATCTGAGCAATACCGCATGATTGGTGGTATTTCATTTGGTTTTGTTATGTCGAGCTTTTGCTGAGAAGTTTCTGCTTCTATGCTTGCCAAGTTGTTGGTAGTTTCTTTTAGAACACTGAGCATCAAGCTGTAGAATGCTCCATCAAGACCTTTGTACGGTCTTTGGTTTGGTTCTCCAATTAGACTGGCTTCTGGCTGATCTGTTGGATCTTCTATTACTGGCTCTCGACTATAGATCTGACCACTGTAGTCCATGTACAATGATCCTGATTGCATATGCACTAAATGGATGCTTTGCTAGCTTGTGCAGATTTCTGGATAACCATTTGGGTCAATTCTTTGCACTTCTATCTGCACTTCATCTTTAAGTTTGCAATACCTGGCTCCACTGAAGTCTGTGAACATTTGGGAATTCTTTGAATCTGGCTTTACTTTGATCAATAGGATCTTGGCTCCTGTGCTGCTTTTACTGCTCATAAGATACCTATGACCTTTTGTATCTGTGTACAAAACCTTATCCCCATTGTGGCCATATAGTTTTAAAATCTGGTCGGTTGCAGCTGCACTTGTGCTGCCACTGCTATTGGCTTGCTCTGTTGTACTTGAACTCTCGGCTCGATTTGAGTCCATGTCGGCTGGTTCTGTAAAAACTGTCTCCTAGCAGATTTTCGTATTGATTATCAGAATTTCTGCTGCTCGTACTAGCCTAATCTGCAATCACATGTGAGTTGTGCCACTGTTCGTCCGATTAGAAGCTCAATTTGCAATACAATTGCTTGCACTTGCCAATTTCGGTTTGCACAATGACTTTTAGTCCCTGGCGTTCTTTGTCTGAACTGTGGGAACAATGTCCAGATCTGTGCTAGAACTATGATGACCTCGGCTTGAATGATTACCAAAATTGTTTTCGCACTTCTCGGTTTTTTTTCTACTGATTTCCTATTGTTTCTGGCTTTTTCGTTGTTTGCTCGGTGTGAGATTTCCCCGGTGTTTCTATATTTTCTTTTTTTGGATTTTTTTGGTACTTTTTGGATTTTTCTGGCTCTAAAATCGGTCACTCTGTCAAAGTCGTAGCCAAATGTAGATCTAGTAACCAAATCGAGCTCTAATCGCGCATCAGTGTGCTAAGAATAGCCAAAAGCAGCCAAATCGAGATCTCGCATGTGAACATGCTCTAACTAGCTAAATCTGGTCAATATCAAGGCCAAAACGAATCTCTATCGCAAGTCGAAGCCAAATATGGTCAATCGTAAGACTCTGCGGTCAAATCAAGCCAGAATGCAATATTGCGCGTGAAACAACTTTAGAACGTGTGATCTGAAAAATCGTAGACCCAAAGTCAAAATCCATGTCAAACAAAGTCTGTGTGTGTGATCTGATTCGAATTTGCTAAAAACGACTCAAATCGACAAAATCAAACAATTTCGGATGAAATTTGACTCTTAAAGCTCGAAATGCGTCTATTCGTGCTTAAATGCGTGTAAATGGGACATATGCGGATGTTTGATGCATGTGCATGCAATGAAGAGAAACAAAACAAAGAAAAGCAAACAAAACAGAAAAAAATGTTTTTTGAATTTTTGATTTATTTATTTTTTTGGTCTCTTGTGTGTGCGCGAGAGCGAAAAGTGTGTGTGTGTGTGTGTGTGTGCGTGTGTGTGTGTGTGTGTGTGTGTGTGTGTTTGTAACTTTGTGAGTTTGTTTGTTTGTGACTTTGTGAGTTTGTTTGTTTGTGTGTTGACTTTCTTGTCCTTTTCTTTTGTTTGTTGTGTGTGTGTGTGTCTGTGTAGGGGTTGAGTCACACAAGGTAAAGGAAGAAGAAGAAGAGAAGTATTTTATGCGTCGCAAGGCACACTACCGAAGTCCGAAACCCGCTTCCTTTTATTTATTATTTATTTATTATTTATTTATTATTTTCAATTTTTCAAGAAATGCCAAAAATAGGCTGAAAATTAGCCAAAAACTCCAAAAATCGTTAGAAAATCCCTAAATTTCCAAAAAAGTCCAAAAAATTATAGGAATCTTAAAAAATCATCGTCATTCACAATAGAGCATTTCCAACACGCAAAAGCACACCGACAATAACAGATTTTATCGTAAACGTAATTTTGACAAAATTCTCCACCCGGTCCCCGAAAATAGTAAAACGCTCAAAACTCGACCACAGAGGGCACAAATGCGAACAAAATGATACCGTAAATACGCACACACAAAATAGCTAGTAAAGATCGCAAAATCAAAATTTTATGAAATTATCCAAAAATTAATGCAAAAATTATTCGAAAAATACCCAAAAATTTTCTACAAATTGTTCACACATTGGGAAATGGTGCAGCCAAATAAAATTATCAAAATCACATCAATTCAATTGCCATGAATTTTATCAATAAAATCAAGACTAGGTAATTAAACCGGCAAAATTACCGACAAAAGTAGGTCAAAATTTGATGCAATTAGAGTGTGTAAATTACTGTTTTGAGCACAAAAACGCAGAAATTCATTGTTGCACACATCAATTATGCAATCAAAATATGAATCAATCATGCAAATTTAACACTTTTTTAGACACACACACATTAAAAAATTGGCAGTTTTTGCCAATCTTTAGGTGCGCACACAAAAAGGTTAAATTTGTCGGATTTGCAATGTGACTTCACAAATTAATAGTGAAGCATGAGCACAACACCAATCAATCATCACAATTCAAAAATCATAACGCACACATTGATTTCTAAGTGTTCAAACATGGACAAAATAGTGCACACACACCTAAAATAAGCATACACACACTCAATTAGAATGCATACACACTTGAAATTAGTGCACACACACCTAAAATTGACCATCCAAGAATGCAATCAACTCAATTAAGCACCCAATTATCAACACACATTCATCAATTAGCAATTGAAACTTATCAAATTCATGCGCCGCCAATTCTTAAAACTTTCGGCATTACGACGGCGTGAAAATGAAAAATCACAAAATTTTCAACCCCTAACATCACATTGCATTGCATCAACATAGCATAGCATTACATTGCATCACATTACATTGCATCTTGGTGGGATATCTACACAATTCTACACATCTCTAGATTCTAGGGAGGTTGAGAATACCACCTTAATTACCTTTTCGTTGAAGATCAATTGAATGGTCCAATGCTCCAATCCTTCATAGCACATTAGCAAGTTAGCAAAAATTAGTCAAATTAGCAAAGGGTTAGTGAGAAATTAGTGTGTGTAAACACACAATTGGCAAGATATGGTCACACATTAAGGAATTATGAACACAATGCTTCGTCCACACACATTCAAAATCCACAAAAACATAAACAGACAAGTGAAATTAGTAGTGAAATTAGTGAGGGAACGCATTCATCTATGCCACAATTAGACTAGCGTAGGCCATCGTCCCCGGCAACGATGCCAAATGTTGGGAGTCCCATCCTTGCAATAGCTCCAATGACCAAAAAAATTATCAATCCGAAGGGATGAGCTACCCGGCTAGGGCATGGAAACACTCACACGGTTAGTGAGCTAATCGTGGCAACACAAATGGTTAACTCTATGAGGTGAGCTTCTCGGCCTATGGAGGAGCTAAGTCGCAATGAAGAGACATCTCCATGTCCACTTCTCTTCACCTCTAATCAACCCAATCACACACACTACGATTGCAAGATGCACACAATACTAATCCTATCATGCAACACACTAATCGCAAGCACACACACATAGATCTATCGAGTACCACACTCCAATCAAACCTACATGCACACATAAGCAAAAGAGGGCAGTCACACAAGATTAGAGAGGGACTAAACACTAATTAGTGTAGATCTAGCTAATCTAAGCATCATAGGCAATCATAAGAAGCATGAGAGAGACATAGTGAGAGAGAATGAATCATTGATTAGAGTTAATCAAGTCTCATGAGCAAGGAGAAGCTCTCCATAGCCACACACCTCAAGAGCTCTCAACAAATGACTTGAGAACCCTAATTTCTTTTACACAGTGCCTTATATACCTAGGTTAAAAATATGCAATGTTCGGGCGCCCAAGGCCTTTAGGGCTCACCACTTACTGAATCTGCAACCTAAGCACAATAAGTGACCTATTCTTTACAACCTGGAACTTTCCTTGATCCCGTAACACATTAGAAATATTATAATGGCTTGAAATAAATCGAGAATTTACAATACATAACCATTTTGAGAAAACGTGAAAAATGTGTAACTCCAATCTTTACTGCTTCTTTGCATTCATCCTCGATGTGCATTCGTATGTCTTCGATCTTTAGCAGCTTCTCTTAACTGACGTTGACTCAGTTAACAATCCCGCGTCAAGGATTTTGCAACCAGGCATATGGCTTTTGAACGTGTTAATAGTACACACATTGAGATTTGCAATACTGGGTTACTTTACAAAGACACACATTTAGGAAACACGTTCACTAGTGTGTATGTCAAATGTGATGGCTTCACAAAAGTACAAGAAGCTTTGATAGAGCTTTCTGTCAAGGGTGTTGTCCCTTGCAACTCATTGATTGTGGGATATGCTGAATGAGGACAAGGTCAAGAAGCTCTATACAATTTTCGTCAAGTACAAAGTGAAGGCCTCTCTCCAAATGCAACCACATATGCCTCTCTCCAAATTACATTGTACATGAAAATTTGTTGCATTCTTTAAGCAAGAAAACTGAAGCAAAACTGTGGACTTCTTTGACGAAGTGAAACAAAGGTAGATTAGAAAGACTCCTAACATACACTAGTGGCAGCATACATGCAACTCTAACACCAGGGACGGCTTAAAGTTGAGCCCCCTGAAATAGAGAATTGAAGTAAAGTTGTGAGGTCCCCAACCCCGAGAAGATTGGGACGATGGCCTTCCTTTATTCTCCATTTCCGTTGATGACACCCTACTCCGTTTCCACAAAGTAGAGATACGAGCAACAGAAGAGAGTAAGTCCTCTATCCATCGTTTACGTGGCTATAAGGGTCATACGCCACAAGTCAGGTCGATAAATCTAAGATTCCAATTAAAGTTGTTTCCTAACATAAAGATAAAATCTCTATTTACAATCCATAAACAACGCCTTTTGTCATAAAATCTAATATCTAACCAACCCAAATGATTTTCTCATATTAAATTGATCACTTAATGTGGGAGAATAAATGAGAACAAGTGTTAAGATATAGATTTGTGCTTATAGATCTATCTCAACACGGGGCCAATAGTAAAGGGGCCCAAATGGGAGATGGTCTATCAAGAGCAAGGCTAACCAATGGAGCATAAGACCTTAGGGTTAGCTTCATTGAAGACCTCCAATAATGTGTGTAAAAGTCCAATAATGCGGTTTTGCTTCAAGAAGGGCATGCCATAGCATATGAGAGCCGAAGGCTCAATAGTGATGAACGAGTCTTGGGCATTTATGAGAAAGAGCTTTTAGCTGTTCTACATGCCCTAGATACATGGAAGCACTACCTATTGGGGACTCCATTTATCCTACGAACCGACCACCAAAGTCTCAAGTATTTCATGACGCAAACCAAACATTCAGACAAACAAATGAGGTGGGAAAATTTTCTTTCGCAATTTAATTTCCATATTGCTCACATAGCTGGTAAACACAATCAAGTTGCCGATGCACTTTCACGACGACCAAAAGTTAATCGGTGTCTATAGCTACTCACAATGATCTATCCTCTATGATAGATGAGTATGCTATTGACCCGGACTTTAGAGACATAATATCAGCCCTTGCTTTGGGGAAGAAAGAGGAACCATTCACCTTGCAGGATGGTTATCTTCTCCATGGAAATAGGCTATGTGTTACCCATTCCCTTCGTGAGAAGGTTATGTATGAATCCCATGCTCCTCCATATGCAGGGCATAGAGGTATTCAACCTACTCTCCGAGGAGTAGAGACGTATTTCTATTGGCCTACCATGAAAGTGGACATACAAGAGTATGTTTCAAAATGTGTAGTATGCCAAAAGACCAAGTATGATAGAGGGAAGCAACCTGGATTACTCCAGCCATTGCCTATTCCAAATTCGCCATGGGAGAGTATATCCATGGATTTCATCTTTGGATTACCCAAGTCTATCCATGGGAATACAGGAATATGGACAATAGTCGACAGGTTTAGCAAGCAAGCACATTTTATTCCTGTCAAAAAGACTATTAAGGCACATCAAATGGCAACTCTCTTCATATCTTAGATTTTCAAGCACCATGGATTACCCACATCCATTGTGTCAGATAGAGATCCTAGAATGACCAGTAATTTCTGGAAAGGTCTCTTTGAAAATCTAGGAACAAGATTGAATTTCTCTTCGGCCTATCACCCACAAACGGATGGCCAAAGTGAGATAGCCAATCTTACGATTCTCGATCTACTCAAGACTTATGTTACCGAAGTAGATCAACGCTCACAATGGGAAAAGTATTTACCTCTAGTAGAGTATGCCTACAATAATACTGTCCATACTTCTACGGGGAAAGCACCTTTCTAGATCATAGAGGGAAGACCTAAAAGTCCCTTGCTACTCAAAGTACATGGGAAGATCTTCGCCGCCGATGAGTATAGCCGTGACCTACAAGAATCTTTTCAAAAGATTAGGGAGGCTATAGCCATCTCTCAACAAAGGCAAAAAGCTGCTGCTAATAAGCACAGAAGAGCCTTAATGTTCAAAGAAGACGATTGGGTCTTACTCAAGTTTCCTAAGGCTCGATTAAGGCAAACGACGGGCAAAAATCCTACGGGCCATCAAAAGTATTATGCTAAACTAGCAAAAAGATACTATGGTCCTTTCCAAATCTTGAAGCCCATTAATGAGACGGCTTATCAACTCAAGTTGCCCAACCATTGGCTTATACACAATGCCTTTCATGTAAGCCTACTTAATCCCTACAAAGGAGAGCCACCAACTGAACCAATGATTGAAGACCCTCCCGAAGTTGAAGACCAAGAAGAGGTGCTACAACCCGAAGCTGTCCTTCGGCATGAAGACAAGGTACTACGACATGGTAAGATAATCCGACGGTATCTTATTAAGTTCAAAAATTATCCTTTTGAAGATGCTAAATGGATGCAAGGAGTACAACTTAAGGATAGTATGAACCTTGTCAATGCTTACAATGCTACATTAGAGTAAGCAAATGTACAACTCTCTTTTAAATGCCTCATGTTTTTGTCTTATAAGACTAATCCTCTTTTTAATTGTGCACAAATTTAACTAGTATGCATGCTTAGAATCATGTTTGTGATGACGACGTCTCTCAAACACCAAGTAGAATTTGTCACTCTACTTTGGGAGAATGAAATGGACTAAAGAGCAGACATGCTTGCGGCAGCTATGTCTCCCAAGCACCAAATGGATTAGTCATCCATCTTGGAAAGATGTCGTAGGGTAAAAAAGGGATCCTCTACCCGCTAAGTACGATTGACTAATGACTAAGGCTTTATCTCTTCTACCTCATAGTCGAGGACGACTATGATTTCAAGAGAGAGGTAATGTCATAAAATCTAATATCTAACCAACCCAAATGATTTTCTCATATTAAATTGATCACTCAATGTGGGAGAATAAATGAGAACAAGTGTTAAGATATAGATATGTGCTTATAGATCTATCTCAACACGGGGTCAATAGTAAAGGGGCCCAAATGGGAGATGGTCTATCAAGAGCAAGGCTAACCAATGGAGCATAAGACCTTAGGGTTAGCTTCATTGAAGACCTCCAATAATGTGTGTAAAAGTCCTTTGACCTTAGGTAAGCTAGGGCTGAGCTTGAGGTGGGAACCCGGCCCAAGCTCAAGGTGCTTGTCGTGCTTGAGGTGCTTGTCGTGCTTGAGGTGCTTGTCATGCTTGAGGTGCTTGATTAAGATGCTTGAGGTGCTTGACTGGCTCCATGCTTGAGGTGCTTGACTTGGTGCATGATTAAGGTGCTTGAAGTGCCTTGAGAAGCTTGCCTGAGATTCTTGTGGGAACACCCCCTACTTCAAGTGCTTAGTCATGCTTGATGACTAAGGGGCTTGCTCATCCAAAGTCAAAAAGATCCCTACAAGGAGAGGGGCAAGCCTACAAGGGGGGGGGGGGGGATGAGAGAGAACACACACACACACACACAAGGGAAGCCCCAGCTTGAAGAGGCAGCAAGGACACTTGTCAAGTTCCTCCTCATGTTGCCCTCATGGTGTGCCTGAAACCTATTGGTTGGCCACCCAAGGGCTCCAATGATAATTTAGGATATTTAATTAATTGATTTTGCATTTATCAAGTCCTCTCTCTCAAAGGGGAAAGGGGGACACTTGTCCCAAGGCTACGCATGTTTCTTGTAATGGCTCCTTCTTGTGATTGGCTAGGCCTGGAGGGGTCCAATGAGCTTCAAGCATGAGCTACAAGGGGGGGTCGACCCAAGCAATCTAGGGGGGTGCTTAGGGGGTATACTCACACACACACACTCACAAACACTCTCATTGTGTACTATGCAAAGTGCAAGAGCTCCCTCTCTTTCTCCAAGCAAGTAGAGGTTGAGAGCCTACACCAACACTCTTGGCTATGGATTGCAAATCCATCCAAGAGCCATGCTTCAATGCTTGATCTTGCCATCTATTTCTTCTTCATTACTATGCTATTATGTATGCTAGCACAAGAGTTATGATAAGTGAGGAACTAGCTCTTTCTCGTATGAAATGTTTCTTCTTCCTCTTCCCTACCCTCATTCCCTGCTAGCTCTCTCCACCTTCGAAGGTGTTTGAGGTCTTGGGACTGAGGCTTGGTATAGTTAAAGCTTTATTCAAGTTTAGGTTATGCTGTGATGGTGATGCATGAAGCTTTCCATCTTCATTGCTTCACCTAGGTCACAAGGAACACAAAGAATGTATTGTAACCAGTCTCTCTTTATGGGAGAAATCATAATACAAATGCCTATTGGAGGGGGGACCGGCTCCACATAAATCCGGTCCTCAACTGTTGTCATGTTCTCTAAATTATCTCTCTTGCAAAAGTATTGTCTATGCCAAGTTAGCTAATTGCTATAATTATGTTGCTATCTTCAATTATGTCTACCCGCTATGCTCACAAAATCATTTCTTGAAAGTACTCTTATTAAATTCCGCTTCTCTCAAATTGAATAGGCAAATTCCATTACATTGGTATCGGAGCATTTGGTTTCTCTTTTATTGCTTAAGAAGAGAGGTCCTTAAGCAGCCTATAAATGGTTGATGTTGTTAATTATAATAGAGTAAGTGGAACTGGGATCTAATATCGGTTTTGTTAAGCCCACCATGTGGGGGATGGTACACACCTCGGGAGCTTTGGACTTAATAATGGAGTCATTTTAGACTTGCCTACGGCTTTACCATTATTGATCCATAAGAAGTCCGAAAGGAGCTAGCCCTTGGCAACTTTGCTATGTTAGACCTACTCCTCTACTCTCTATAATTAACCACTTTGAGCCGTGGGTGTAGATACTTAAGAGCCGATTTTCAAAGGCTAAGAGGAGTGGCAACTAAGGTTTTGAACTGCCAAAGCATACACTAAGTATAAACATAAATTTTGTTAACATGGCTGACAATAATCAAGAGAGTAGAATGAACATTGATAGCTTTGATTTTGCACATGAAGGTGCTAATGATGATGCTCCCATGTTTGTGAATTATCTCGTCGCTAGGTTGCAGCAAGCTATGGGCAGCCCTGCTTTGCAAGCCGAAGTTACTCAACAACTTCGTGCTTATGGAATTTCCCTTCCTCTCCCAGAGGAGAGAGAGCTTAGGAGGCCTCTTGAAGAGACCCCCAAAAGAAGACTCTCTCCCATTCGAGAGGAGGAATCCAAAGAGAAAGAAGCAATGAAATTCTAAGTTCTTCTGAAGAGGTGGCTCCACGAAGACGGCGGTCTAGACGATCGCCTACTCCTCCCAAGAGGAAAAGAGCAACCTATAGTCCTTCTCCTCATCACTCTGAAAGGCAAGAGAGGAAACAAAGGAAGAAAAGGGCTAGGAAGAGGTCACCCTCTTCTCCTTGTTCTTCACCTTCCTCCTCTTCCGATGAAAGTTATGGCTATTCTCCTAGAGAATACAAAAGGGGAGGACATCGCAAATCATTTCCTGCATGGCGAAGGTCACAAAAGCTAAAGAAGTTCAAGGAGGGAGGAAAGAGTATCTCTTTTATCACCTACGATGGCACCTTTGGTGCTACCGACAAAGTGTTGGCCTTCATCCAGCAATTTGATGCGGCCTTTGTGGACGAGGGCTTCACAGAGTCCTCCAAGCTACGCCATGTAGCTATGCACTTCCAAAAATCAGCTCGTCAATGGTGGGCTAGCCTTCGTGGCAATGGAGAAGCCCCAAAGACATGGAAAACTCTACGAGTTTCCATCATGAAGCAATTTCTTCCAAGTGATACTAAAGATAAAGTTCTTACCCAATGGCGCGGCTTGAAGCTTCTCTCTCATGAGTCTATCAACAAGTATGTAGACAAGTTTTGGGATTTATATCTCAAAGCTACTGTCTTTCAAAAGATAGACTTTGCCGAGCAAAGACAACAATTCTGTGCGAGATTACCTGAAAAGATGTCCGAATACATCAACTCTCAACGGCCCGGTACTATTACCGAAGTAATCCACCACACCATGGGTGCTTCACGCATCAATTTCCATCAAGGGGCTAGACGTAATGTCAAGCCCATGGAAAACAAAGATAAAAATGATACAAAGGGGAAATCCAATGCTCAAAATAATTCCCAAGGCACTTCCAACAACAACAATAACAACAACAACAATCGGTCCAAGGAGAAGGGAGTTTACAAAGGTAAAAACAAACTCTCTCCTGAAGAGCTTGAAGCTTTTCGCAAGGACCATAAGTGTTTCAAGTGTGGGGAGCAAGGACATGGCTATCGTTCTTGCCCCAAGAAGAATACTCGCAATGAGACTCCTAGGGCTTCCACCATCGAAGCTCCAAAAGAGGATGCTCATTGCAAATGATCATCACTTTCCTATGCGTGGGGAAAGGTAAGAGAGCATGATGCCTTCATCTTGTTTGACCCATGCTCTACTCTCAACTTCATATCAATAGAGTTGGCGACCAAGTTGGGCATTCAAGCTTTTGAGATGGGAGATATAGTAACAGCTGATGCAGCTTTCAAGGGACAACAAGCCTCCGTTACTCCCTTGATTGGGAAGTTGAGGCTTCATGTCCAAAGCTATGTCGACAAAGAAGACTTCTTCATCTCTCCTCTCCAACATCAGGATGTTATCCTAGGGGCACCATGGTTGGATCACATGGCTGCCAACTTGAAGTTCCCTGAAAGGAGAATTTACTTCACCTACATGGGAAAGAACATGTATATAGATGCTAGTGAGTGTGGTCACACTATTCCACTTGTAAATCCTCTTTCTTTTGATAAATCAATGAAGAGCTCAGTTTCTGCATACATGATTTATGTCAAAGAGTCTCTAAAAGCTAATAATGTTTCATCAAATGAAAATGATAGGAATCAAGAAGAGTTAGACTTGTCTACTTTTCTAAAAGGATTCCAAGATGTGTTCATCGATGATATCCCTATGGACCTACCTCCAAAATGAGGGGATGATGACCATCGTATTGAGCTCCTTCCAGGAAGCTCACCGCCTAACAAACCTCCTTATCGAGTCTCACAAGCTCAACAAGAGGAGATTATGAGGCAAGTACAGGAATTGGTAGACAAAGGGATGGTGAGGCCTAGTTCCTCTCCCTTTTGTTCTCTAGTCCTTTTAGTGCAAAAGAAAGATGGTACATACCTTATGTGTGTGGACTATCGAGCACTAAACCATATCACTATCAAAAACAGATTTCTCGTGCCTCGGGTAGAAGATCTTTTTGATAAGCTACAAGGCTCTACCTACTTTAGTAGGATTGACCTTAAGAGTGGTTATCATCAAATAAGGATAGTGGATGAAGATATCCTAAAGACCGCGTTTAGCACAACATTTGGTCTTTATGAATATCTAGTCATGCCTTTTGGCTTGACTAATGCACCAGCTACTTTCAATCGTCTCATGGAGAAAAATTTTAGACCATATCGTAAATTCACTGGAGTGTTCTTTGATGATATCATCATCTACTCCAAATCTTTGGAGGAACATAAGCACCATCTCCAAGTGATTTTTCAAGCCTTGAGGGAAAACAAAATTTTTCTCAACCAGAAGAAAAGTGAATTCTTCCTTCAAGAGATTCAATATCTAGGTCATATTATCTCTCACGATGGTATTCGTATGGATCCATCAAAGTTAGAGGTAATAAAATCATGGCCTAACCCAAGGAATCTACATGAGCTAAGAAGCTTTATTGATATGTGTGCATACAATAGAGTCCTCTTCACTGGCCCAGGTGATAAACACATCTCCTCCCCTAGAAACAAAGTCTGCTCTGTCCTCCGACTGTAGGTATTCCCATAGCCATGGGCCGAGCCTGCACGTAAGAAAGTTCCTTTAACTTGTATCAGCATGGGAGCCAAACTTTGGCACAATACAAATGTTGCCAACATTATTAAATAGACCCTTGTATGCATTGCCATCAACCAATAGAGTATTCTCAGGCCTAAAGTGACTAGTAGACCTTTTCCAAAAGTCATCTAGATGCTTAAAGAAAACAGGTTTTCTACCGTTGATCTTGTGCCTCTAGAGCACATCACAAGAAGACTGCCCAATAAATCTTGCCATCACCGTGTGTAAACCGGGGAAGCATTCCCAAGAGAGAGTCACTAAGTTATGCTCCATAATGGAGGTCCAAATGAAGACCTTGAAGTGACTGGCTGGACACATAAAAACTACCTTGCATCAGGCCACACAAGGAAGTAGAACCGTCTAAACCTCTCGACCAAAACCTGGTCATAAAGTAGATTCCATGTCAGGAAAAAATTTTCTTCATCCAAATCTACTTTATGAATCAAAAGACCCTTCAAATCCAAAATCAGAGTTGTAGGAGCATTGTCCACACTATCTGGGACATAGTAGTCTTCCTCAACCACTCTAAGCATCCGGCTCGGATCATTGCAGTTTGGGAAAGACCATGCTACCGCGCTAGACTTATATACCTGTGCTAGCTTCATGAAAGCGGGTGATCTGTCACAAGTTTCTTCAACCTTAACTTGTAAATCAATCTTCATGGTGAACACACTAGCACAACCATCATATCCTGATGTATTACTGCATTCAATAGACTGTACATAAGGCAACTAGCTTATTTAAAAACATAAGAAAATATTTTCAATAAAAACATCGTATATCATTCATAATTTGTACTTGAAAAAACGTAAAATTTACAAAGGTGCATTAGGGCTATAGACCAGCACCATCATGGCTGGTAGCAATTGGATGGCAAGAATCAAAAGTAGGGTGACTAGCCAAAGGAACTTCGCCAGCGGGAACATCCCCATCAACTCTCACATGATCAGCCAGGGGTTGGTCAACTACCTACTTGGAAGCATCACCAACAGGGACTTCAACGGCATCCCCACCATCTTGAGAAGCTTCACTGAATAGGGTTTTCTTTTGGCTCTTGAATGGTGGATTTACCGAACCTTGTTTCCTTTTTCTCGCTTGTGCAAACATGTCTTCTAGATTGTCTGCACAATCTCCCCGACGACATAAGGTGTATTTGTCTCCATGAATGTATCACTACCTACTTCTTCATTGTATCTTCAAGTGCCACTACAGTCGAACTCGTTGACCTCCTAGGCAAGCTTTGCTTTTGCCTACCACTTCTTGCAGGCTTTTGTAGTTTTTCCTTGTCCTTTGTGGCATCTCCCTTTACCTCTGCAACATTATCATGTGCTCAAGAATCTTTGCAGTTGTAATTGAAAAAGTGATAAGAAGTAGTAAATACCTTTAATATAACTAAGAATTGTGTAGTAGCTAGCAAATAAATGGCTAAATCTTGCAAACAGTACCTGAAACTGGTTGCAAGATAACCTCGCCACCTAATTGGCTGCAAAAAAACCTTGCTGGAGATTTCCCCCAACATTTAGAGTCGGCCGTAATTTTTTACGACTGAATTCAAAGTCCACCTAAGCTCTTCAATGGAGTGAAGACAGAGGTTCTTAGAACACTATCAATTGTTTTGAGACGACATCAAGCTTCAAAAAAAAAAAAAACAAGTTAACCTTTTGAAAATAATAACCAACTAGCTAAAAAAGAAAATAGCAACCTAATGATGTTTAGAAGCTTTCTTCCAGTATGATGTACAATTATTAAACAAGAATCAGACAGCTATTGCGGTTATAGCCTATTACATAGGAAATAGCTGTATTTTCAATAACGGAATGAGAAGGTATACCCTACAAACAACCAATAGCTAATGTTGAGCTATTCTACCAGTATGAGGTAGCTATTACCAGCCCATAGCTGCTTCATAGCTACCATATACCTAATGGCAAATGTTGAGCTATTTTACCAGTATGAGGTAGCTATTACCAGCCCATAGCTGCTTCATAGCTACCATATACCTATTAAGGAGTTAGCTGTGTGATAGCTAGTCAAGAGCTCTATGTAGCTATAATAGCTTCTGTAAGGTCTACTTAAGTTATATAAATAGCTAGTCAAAATGGGCATAGCTATCACCACCTAGCTATTCAAGACATAGCTACCTAATATAGCTGGTTAAAAGCTTACTGTCAACGTATTGTTGAGCTATTTAACAAGAACTAGGATTCTATTAGCAGTCAATATATGTTCCATAGCTATCAAATGGTCTTAAGAAGTTTATGGTATACACAATAGCTTTATACAACTATTAGAGAGGTAATAGCTATATTAGTAGCTACCCAATTAAGGCCATATCTATTACCCTCTAGCTATAGAAGTCAAGTGCAGCTAAAAATTGGTTAAAAGCTTCTTGTAAAACAACTATAGTCAAATTTGGATAGGTCATAGCTACTTACAAGTTATCGAAGGAAGCTATTGGGCAGCTATCAGTAGTTAATAGATCTTCCATAGCTATCAAAATGGTCTTAAGGAATTTATGATCTACATAATAGCTCTGTATAAGGTGGCCAATAGCTATTAGAAAGTCAATAGCTATATTAATATCTACTCAATTAAGGCCAAAGTTGTGACCCTTTAACTATCAAAGTCAATTGCAGCTAAAAGCTGATTAAAAGCTTCTTCTCAAACACCTATATACAACATTGGATAGGTCATAGCTACTTACAAGCTCTTTAAGGCAACTATTGGGCAACTATTAGCATTTAGAAGTTGTTTCATAGCTATCAAAATGGTCTTAAATGGTTAATGATGTACATGATAGCTTTATATAAGGTAGCTAGCAGTTATTAGACAGGTAATAGATGTAATAATAACTACCCAATTAAGGCCATAGCTATTACCCCTCTAGCTATGAAAGTCTATAGCAGCTAAAAGCTGGTTAGAAGCTTCTTGTGAGATAGATTTAGCAAACTTTTGATATGTCATAGCTTGTTAATAGCTATTGGTCATCAATTATTACTCGGTGTTAGTAGCTAGGCAACATAACACAAGCAATAGCTACTTCTATAACCATAACATAAGCAACAACACCCATTGCACAATAGCTATTAAAAAGGTAGTACAACTATCACTGGATTATTGGGGACATACCTGCTGGGGTACCTTTGTATTTTGTAGCGGAAGTTGTATTCGCACAAAACATCATCTTCAGAGATACAGATATCTCTACACCGCATCCCATTTCCAAGAAAAAGTCATGTAACATGCATAAATTTGAAACAAAAAAATTGTGACAAGGGTGTTTGCATGGTAGCATGCAAACACCCATCATCATCTCATCTTGAAGACCCATTCCGCAAGCGGTGCACAGGTCCTCAATATATATGGGTCCTTGACATACATGAGGCATAGGAGGTGAGGGAGAGAATAGTGGACCTTTGCCTTGTTGCAACTGAGAAAGACTGTTGCCAACAAAAGCCTCCTGATTTTTAGGTGTTACCAACAGTAGGTTCTTTTGTTGGAGCCACTCCTTGTGTCCAAAGACAAAAAAAATCAGTCCTAACTCTTCAAACACACAATAAAAAAAATCATAATTGTAAAGTGTTCACAATTCAACTTGTACGTTTGCAACAATGTTGTTTTCGGGCATGCCACTCTTGATCACTCCAAGAAGAGCAAGGACAACTTTGTTTGCAGTTATCACAGCTTGCAATTGTATCGACCGTGCCTGTGCATATGGGACCTTCCACCCGCCAAGTGGCACCTCTCAATCAACTGCACCCTTATGGATTCTTAAAAAAACACCATCACCCTCCAAAAAATTCCAAACCTTTTGCATGATTTCAATCCTTCACCCTTCTCTACTGAGTGACACGATGGCCCTACTATAACTTCCCACCAAAAACTTGGGTTTCAGACTTCAGCTCCTCTAGCTCTCTTTGCATTTTTTCCTTTTGGCGGCCTTGAACGGTGCCTCCCAAATTAGAAAAAAAACATCTGATGCTACATTATCACCAAAACTGCTGGCTTTGACTTGCAATAACTCCCCGCTCTGAGCTCTGATTGGAATTTTGTCAATTCCTCCTATCTCCACATGATGCATATTATCACCAAGAACCTTGGCGAGCTCCAAAAAATCACCATAGGCACACTTACCAATGCGGCCAAACCGCCCTAGAACTAGCCCCTGTCCAAACTTTGTCAGCTCATATCTTGCAATCCGTAGCTCCGATCATGGATCTGAAAAGACCGACATAATCCATAAATTGAGTACTCCAACACTATCATCTCACATCCACTTCCCTCGCGTAGCTGCACATGTCTATCCTGCCAAGAATCTGCAACCACCTTTGCCTTCAAACTAGTATATCTCTCTCTACATAGCTCTGTTTGACGATCCGTTTAGAACATCATGGAAATCACATCAGAGACCACATTCTAGCACAAGACATCAACATCTTGGGCATAGAAGGTCATCACCCTGCTTAGCACTTTGCAGCACACCTTGGACCTAAAAAACCACATTAGGCATACATTTCCATAGCCACTGGGCTGTCATGGCACTTCCCGCTTACTGAAGCACCTTCTCGTGCCCCTGTAGACATAGACACCTCCACGTGTGCCATCTTCTACCTTCAACAATCTTCAGCTACACCATCATTGCCCACCCCCTAGTTGAGCATTCATGCTCAACCAAAAGTATGCTTATTGAACCTAATACCCTACAAACACTGTGCAAAACAAAAAACAAACCTTATGTACACTGTTTTTTTCACCCGTTGCTCCTCATGCGGGTTGACCAACCCCGTGGATTTCCAATCATCATCCCCCTCCGTGAAACACGTACCTTTGGTCATCACCATCCTTCTATAGTATCTCCATGTAGTATTCTATCCATGCAAATATCCAATGGTGCACATAGAAGGCAGATAGTACACCTTCACCTCTCCAAGCATCTACATGTCTCCAATCTGCTTCATATAGAGCATTGACATCATGCTCACTATCTTGCTCAATGGCTATAATTGCAATCCTCTCCCAACCATATAGAGAAGATACCTCCTTGAAAGACTCCTCTAGCTGGCAAATGATCGATTGCATTTCCGCTTCCATCAACATGTCCATCAATAATGAGCCGCAGACCTCGTTATCATCTTCTCCATTTCCCTAGCCTGTTATTCTTCTTCATGCACAACTGGCAGCACTTATTCTTCATCCAAAGGTTCTTCTATCAGCTTTGCACTCCACTCCAAGCCTGCAACAACAGATTTGAACACCGCATCTTCAAGACCATCCACATAGGCAGAACCATATGGATCAACCATCACGTCTTGTAGACCCACTTCATATTCATGTTCATCAAGCACATGCCCTGCTGCTACCTCTCCAAATGGGGAACAAAGAGGATCACCCTCTACCGCATCATCCTATAGCATAGCCTCAACATAACCTCCCTTCTCATTTTGTTCAACCTTACCATCATCTACCTCCACCAAACTCAAACATGGGCCCACTTTATCATCATCACAACGTAGACTAGTAGCCACTACTCCATCTCTTTTCTCCACTTCCATGACCATTGCATATTTTCCTCTCTTGACCAAGCTTCATACTTGTTGTACCACCGTGGCATACTCCACAACTACCTTTATAAGCAGCCTCATCAGCAGAGTACCGCATAGTACCTTCATCTGCATGTCCTCCTCTCTATGCTTGGACACTTTCACCTAATCTTCATTCACATTGCCTACCAGCATATCTTCATGCACAACATTAGACAGCTTCACTCTTAGCAAGTCAGCTTCATCAAGCTCCATTTGCTTGCCATAGGATGTGGACTCATCCTTCAAGCTATCCTCTTTACCTGTCTCCCAAAAGATGGAGCTTGCACCACCATCATCATCATCACCATAGGCTGACTCCATATTAGCATCCTCATCCTCTTGCTGTTCCAAAAAAACTTGGCCATTGTCTTGGTTTTGCACACTCTCTTATTCTCCCTCCAGGTCTTTCACATCTGCAAATTGGCCATCATCTGCTATGCTCTTATACGAGGATTTAAAAATAACAAGCTTGAGTTCCTCTTCAGTCTGCACTTGGCTCCTCGCATCTGCCACTTTCTCCACACAAAGGTTCTCCTTCACACAAGGCTTATCTTTGCTAATAAGCTTGGCTACCACTAGCACTGGCCCTTCACAAACAGGAAACTCCAAAGGCACATAATTGACCATCGGCCTTATCTCAATAGGCTCTTCAATTTGAACTCTTGGAACCATCCTTGGTTGAACCACCGAACACACTGCCACTTCAACAGGCACATAATCCTCAGGCTTCAACAAGCCCAACTCCACTTTATCTTTACCTTTCCGCTCTTTATCTTGGCCAAATAGACCATCTCTTCATAGTTATTTGCATCAAACTCCACCTTTTCTCTGATTCTTGGATGCAAGCAATCCAGAAACTTTGAAACTTTGAATAGTTCATGGCCATGGCACCTTGTAGTTACCTCTAGCTGTCTCCAATAGGCTTTAAACTGCTCATGAAAATAGAAAAATCCTTACTCACATCCTCGCGTATCGCCTTCAGCTTTGCACCAACTTCCTTTGCAGTAATCACCTCTAAAAACCACTCCAAAAATTGACTTTGCAGCTCTGACCATGATCCTCCGTGACTGCCCTTTAAACCATCAAACCAAATCTTGGCTCATCCTTGCATCAACAGTGGCACCATCTGCAGCTTTTCCGCATCCGTCAACATCTGCATCGACAGCAACCATAACTTGAAATCGGCTAACCAATCCTCGAGATCTTCAACGCCCGTAAATATGGGGCCAAAACCTGGCTCCACCATCTCTGCCAGCTTCAAATTCGACCATCAAACACTTTGCCACCGCAAATCGGAGCATCAGATAGCTCCTCAGTGGGGGCATCAGAAGATGGTGAGGGGGAAAGGGGAACACACCCAACACACAACATAATGCCTCAATATAGCCCAGGTCATACACAGCACCCCAATCCACTTAGCGAGCACCTTCGACTCACACAATTCCCGATATTGCACACACAACCAACCACAACTTGATGCACCCATGCTCAAATAGACCATCAATCAATCCACACCCACAAAATGGTTGTAATCTACCATCTACCCTTGCACACAAACACCACTCTCTCTCTCTCTCTCTCTCTCTCTCTCTCTCTCTCTCTCTCTCTCTCTCTCTCTCTCTCTCTCTCTCTCTCTCTCTCTCTCTCTCTCTCTCTCTCTCCTCATTTTGCCGTGGGACTGCCCCTTACCCTACCACTAGTGATATCGCTAGTGGGGGGGATTGCCTTCAACTTCATCTCAAAAGGGGGGGGCACGAGAACCGGACCCTTGTGGGCGCCCGTCACATCACCTGTCTACACACGCCAATACACCAAAACACCACCAACAAAAGCGGCGGGGCTGCCTATAGCAACCATCACGCCACTTCCGGTGCCGCCAATCTAGCCAAAATCGCCCAAACCACGCTAGGTGCAGCTCACGCATGGCCACGAGCCCAAGCCATAGCCCAGGTCAAAGGAGCTCACCTCCATTGTGATATACAACATGGCAACCATGCTTTGGGTCATATACCCTTTCTTTCACGCTTGTGTCTGTGCATATGGGACCTTCCACCCACCACGTGGGGCCTCTCAATCAGCTGCACCCTTATGGGTTTCCCAAAAAACAATATCACCCTCCAAAAAAATCCAAACCTTCTACATGATTTCAATCCTTCACCCTTCTCTGCTCAGTGAGTTGATGACCCTACTGTAACTTCCCACCAAACACTTGGTTTTTGGACTTCACCTCCTCCAACTCCCTCTGCATTTCTTCCTTTTGGCGGCCTTGAACGGCGCCTCCCAAATCACAAAAAAAACATGTAACGTTCCATTGTTACCACAAACTACTGGCTTTGACTTGCAATAACTGCCCGCTCCAAGCTGCGATTAGGACTTTGTCAATTCTTCCTAGCTCCACATGATGCATACTATCTCTGAGAACCTTGGTGGGCTCCAAAAAATCACCATAGACACACTTTCCAATGCGGCCAAACCGCCCCAGAATTGGCCCCCATCCAAACTTTGTCAGCTCATATCTTGCAATCCGTAGCTTCGATCATCGATTTGAAAAGATCGACATACTCCATAAACCGAGTTTTTCAGCACTATCATCTCACCTCCACTTCGTTGGTCTAGCCACACGTGTCCATCCCGCCGAAAATCTACAACCACCTCTGCCTTCAAACTAGTATATCTCTCTCTACATAGCTCCGTTTGACGAGGCGTGTGGACCATCATGGAAATCACATTTAAGATGACATTTTAGCACAAAACATCAACATCTCGGGCACAAAAGGCTATCACCTTGCTTAGCTCTTTGCAACACGCCTTTAACCTAAAAAACCAATAGGCAACCCAAGGGAAAAAATTGCCTTTGGTTATGCACATGATGCTCTAAAGTAGCAAATTTATGCATACGTAACAACCATGAGAGATAAAATGCTACTACATAAGCACATTTTGCAATTTTTACCATCTCTTATGCATGATTCAAAGTTGATTAGTTTTTAGCTCAATGAAATATAGAGTTAAAAACAAGCCAAGAGCTAAAAATAATGCAACTTTTGAATGAAATGAAGTGGCTCTCAAAAGCCAAAATTTACAATTTAAAGCTTTTCAAAAAGCTGGCTAACAACTAGCTCACATGAAATTTTACATTTTTTTAGTGCAATCTATGAGCTAGAGATGATTGCAACTTGATAAAATGAAAATGAATGGATCTCAATAGCCAAATTTGTACTTGAAAGCTCAAAAAGTTGGTTAAACACTAGCTCAATTGAAACAATTGAACTTTGGACCAAGCTATGAGCTAGCATATATACAACTTTTAATCCAAACATTTGGAATGGCTCTAAGTAGCCAAATTTTGCAATATATTGCAATGATGACACCTTCTTGGATCATTTGGAATCACACACATGCCACATCCCTTCACAAAAGACTCAAATCATTAGTGCTCTTTTGTTGAAGATGATGAAACAGGAAACAGAAGGAAGACAGCAACTCAGAGTAGGAAGAAGATGGAGAAGGAGAAGACACAGAGCTTGTGTACGAGATCTCTGTAGTCTCTCTCTCTGTATTGGAATAATTATGTATTCAAACTCAGATCTACAAAGCTTATATGAAACCCTAAGAGATAAGGTGTCCTTTCACACCAGATGTCCAGGGGGAAAAACCCAGTGGGAGAAAAGTGCCCCTGGTGAAGCGCGTATACACACTAACACTACTACATGTCTACAAATCCCCCCTGTAGTGATAGTGTGAATCCGTACAAGGTAGCAGATCATCATGTGTATGAGAGTAAGCCCAAAGCTTTTCGGAAAGCTTCAAACTTTTCTCGTGATAACGCCTTCGTAAATAGATCTGCAATGTTATCCTGTGTAGGACAGTAAGTTAGTGTGATCTCCCCCGCATGTAGCCTTTCCCTGACATAGTGGTAGTGAACCTCTATGTGCTTTGTTCTTGCATGAAATACTGGATTCCTTGCAACTGCAATAGCACTCTGACTGTCAGTGAAAATGGTAGTGGGTGCCTGTTGACACTCACAAAGATCTGCCAATAACCTGCGTATCCATACACAATCAACTGTTGCCGTGAAAGCTGCCCTGTACTCAGCTTCACAAGTTGATGTAGCCACTGTGGGTTGCTTCTTGCTTAGCCAAGATATACATGCATTTCCCAAGAAAAAACAATTGCCACTTGTGGAATGTCGTGTGTCAAAATCACCAGCCCAATCTGAATCGCTGTAACCAAGAAGCTGCATAGAACTGTGCTTTCCATACATATCCCCCCTTGGAAAGAACATGGCAAGATTAGGGGTACCTGAAAGGTAACGAAGTATGCGCTTCACAGCCTGCCAATGATGCATACCTGGGCTATGCATAAATCTGCTTGCTTGTGAAACCCCAAATTGAATGTCTGGACGAGTGTTGCCTGCCAAATATATCAAGCAACCAACCGCTGCTGCATAAGTATGTACATCAAAAGGTTCTCCAGCATCGTGCATGCTCAACTTTGATCCAGTTTCTACGGGTGTAGAGATTGGTTTACAATTTTGCATACCAAACTTGTCCAAAATTTTATGCAAATATTTTGCCTGCAACATGTATATGCCATCCTCTAATTACACAAACTGAATACCCAAGTAATAATGTAGCAAACCAAGATCAGACATCTCAAAGGTTTTTCTCAAAGCATCTTTAAACGCTTCAATTTCATTTGCATTATTTCCTGTAAGAAGCATATCATCCACATAAAGTGTTAGCATAATGAGAACTCCATCTCTCTTTTTGACATACAAAGTACTTTCTGTTGGACTATTTTGAAATCCCTGGCCAATCAAATAAGTATGTATCTTCTCATACCATGCTCTTGGAGCCTGTTTGAGACTATACAAAGCTTTACGCAATCTACATACCTTTTGCTCTTGACCTTTTACAACAAAACCACTTGGTTGAATTACATAAACTTCTTCCTGCAAATCACCATTCAAAAAAGCAGTTTTGATATCCAATTGATGCACTTTCCAACCATGAAGAGCAGCAATTGCAACTAGTGATCTAACTGTGGATGCACGAGAAGTAGGAGCAAAGGTTTCATCATAATCTATGCCTTTCTGTTGCGCATAGCCTTTTGCCACAAGCCTTGCTTTGTACCTGTCAACAGTACCATCTTGTTTCCTTTTTACCTTAAAAACCCACTTTGTACCAATAGGCTTTTTACCTGTAGGCAAGTCCACTAGATCCCATGTATGATTCTTATGAATAGAATCAATTTCTTGCTGCATAGCATCTTTCCACTGAACACACTCTAAAGCTTGTTCAAATGAATCAGGCTCATCTGCATCACAAAGAGTGCTAAAGCAAGCCAAATCTACTTGCTCTCTGCCAAAAGTAGTACCAGCACGTGTTTTCCGTGGCAACGGTGCATCCAACTTGCTATCCTGCAAAGTTTTCTGAACCCATTTAGGCAAGGTTCTTTCTTCCCTGAGAACTTCTTGCTCTTCACGCACAATTTCCTCTACATCATGAGGTGTCACATGCTGATCAAAAGATTGATCAAGATTATCAACCTGTTGTGATTCTTGATTCTCCACAAAAGAAGGAAGCAAACCTTCAAATACATCATGTGTCTGCATATGAGGTACATCAAAAGCAACCATAGGTTGAGCAGTAGTTTCTGCAAAAATTACATCACGACTTTCAAAAATCTTGTTTGTAGCAGGATTGTAAAGTCTATAACCTTTACTTCCACTACTGTACCCCACAAATATACATTTGATTGCCTTATCATCAAGCTTTCCACGTAACTGCTGAGGGATGTGAGCATAAGCAAGACAACCAAAAACATGAAGATAACTGACTGAAGGTTTTTTGTCATACCAAGCTTCATATGCAGTAATGGTCTTCAAGGCACGAGTAGGACACCTGTTCAAAACATGTGCTGCACAAGCAACTGCCTCCATCCATAGCTTATGAGGCAAACTCTTAGCCTTGAGCATACATCTAGCTGTCTCCATTAAAGACCTGTTCTTCCTTTCTGCAACACCATTCTGTTGTGGTGTGTATGGCATAGTGCATTGGTGTTTAATGCCTTTCTTTCCCAAAAAATCCTTAAATGCACCTGACATGTATTCACCTCCTCGATCGGTACGAAGAGTCTGTACTTTGCAACCTGTTTCATTTTCAACCATGGCGACATAATGTTGAAAAACTGCAAACACGTCTGACTTTGCTTTGAGTGGATACACCCAACAAAACCTGGAAAAGTCATCAATGAAGGTCACAAAATAAAGGCTGTTTCCTATAGATGGCGTCCTCATAGGACCACATACATCACTGTGTACAAGCTGCAACTTTCGTGTCGCTCTAACTGAACCATCCTGCGAAAATGCAAATCTGTGCATCTTTCCAAGAACGCAACCTTCACATACATGTCTTGGTGGCATCTCCAATAAAGACAAATCATGCACCATATTATGACGTTGTAAAGTCATCAAACTGCCATAACCAACATGCCCAAATCTAGCATGCCACAACTCAGCATCCTGCATGGCCTGAGTCTTTGTTTCTGCAATACATACCTGAATCTGCTTTTCATAACGATCTAGCACAAATAGTCCATTGTCCAGCGTACCTGTAGTGATAAGAGAATAACCATTCTCTCGATCTCGTACAACACATCTATCATCCTCAAAAATGACCCGAAGACCATTTTTTGCAAGAGAGGATACAGACAACAAATTCTTCTTGATCCCTGGAACATATAAGACATCTGGCAAGCATAAATCTGAACCATCTGAAATGGTAATCAAAATCTTACCAACACCTTTGATTGGATAAGAAGAATTATTTGCACATGTCACCTTCTTTCCTGCTGGAGCTGCATCCAATGAACAAAACAAATCCTTCCTTGAAGTAATATGCCTGGATGCACCACTATCAAAGTACCAAATCATTTGTGTCTTGTCAACACTGTAAGCAGAAAAATTTGAACATACTACAAAAGCATAAGAATCCTGCACAAAGTTTGTAGACTCTTCTTTAGCTGTAGAAGAATCACCAGAAGCTGAAACAACCAAACTTGACTCTTTCTTCTTTTCTTTAGCAATTCGCTTTTTACACTCACTAATGTAGTGACCAGGTTTCTTGCAGTAGTGACATTTACCTTTCTTCTTGGACTTGTCGGAATCACCTTTAGACTTCTCTGAAGATTGTCCTGCACTAGACTTGGAGTAATGAGCACTCTCTTTACCCCTGTTTTTGTTCTGTACAACAAGAGCATGATCCATACCATCCACCTGTAAAGACTTGTTCTTACGTGATTGATCCTCCTGCAATAGCAAAGCCACTAACTCTTCAAAATGAAGAGGGTCAGGATTAGCTCGCAAAGACAGAGTCAAAGAAGTCTGAAAAGTCAAATAAGATGGTGGTAGTGAATTGAGTGTTTTGGAAACCAAGTCCTTCTCTGGAATCACTTCATCAATGCTAAGCAATTGCTCTTTAAGATCCCTTATTTTTGTAAGATGCTCGACAATATCGTCACCTTCGTCCATCTGTATTTTGTCAAGTTGTTTCTTCAAAAACTCTATTCTGGAAGCGTTTCTTCCTCCAAACATAGCTTGCAGAGTGTTCCAAGCATCCTCAGAAGTTCTGCAAGATCTGATATGTGGTGTGATTGTCCTCTTTATGGTTAAGGCAATCACAGCCATAGCCTGTGCATCTTTAGTATCCCATCTCTTTTGCTCTGGAGTGACTTGTGAGGGTCCTGCCCCAACAGCTGCACCACGACCAGGCGTGGCAGGTGCAATGCTACCTGGACGAACTTCATCTCCAGATACATAATCCCACAATCCTTTACCAACCAAAACATTTTTGGCCATAAAAGACCAAAGAGAATAGTTGGTACCATCCAATTTGTCTTCGGATGTAAACGCACCAAAAATCTCTTTCTCCGTAGATTGAGCCATACTGTAGATGCACACAAGAGAGCAAAAGAACCTCCAAGAGATTCACAAATCTCCTCTCCAATCCAAGCAAAACTCTACACAAAATCTCAGCACAAAGCTAAGACAAGCTGCTTCCCAAAAGAACTGTTTACTTGAAGAAAATCTGTCAAAAAGCACACCCTCTTGATCTAAACGCCTCCGAAGAGTAACTTCTGCTACGATGCTCAGAACAAAATTCTGAGGGCTCGAACGGCTTTGAAAGGGGGGTAAAACCCAAGGTCGCCTGATCAGAATACTCCCGGAACGTCGAGGATGCTCCCACGAACAAATTTTCCGAAACCTGCCTGAAAACTGCGATTGCGCGCGCGGACGCGAAAACGCAAGTAGAGGCTCTGGAAATCACCTCGCTACTACATGTCTACATATTTATCTTTTGAACATCCAATACAAGCACTAAAAAATGCACAAAGCCAAGTTCAAATTTTTATGCACACTCTTATCCATCAAAACAAGCGCAATTTTAATGCTTTCAAATAATTTCTCATTCAATTCAAGCATTAAAAATGCACAAGCAATGTTAAGTTTAAGCACAAAGTAGGACCAAGCAAGCACAACTACTCATCTAGTGTAACTCTCACATGAAGCTCACATGCATTTCAAATAGAACTTGCCATTTTAGTGCAATGATAATTTCAATCAAGCCAAACAGTAAACCGCACACGAGCCAAATTTTTAGTGCAAGTAAGGAAATCACACAATCATGGCTTTACTCAATGCCCACACATTTCTCTTACATAGCAAATATGACATACATAGAAAAGAGAGACAAAAAGCATATGAGGACAATATTTTCATCTCTACAAAGGCAATCTGCCAAATTTTGTATTATTGAGTAAATTGTTGCCCAAGAGATCCATCATTTAGTGCATAAAAGCATTTGGCGTTTACATTATGCACTAAAGGATTCATAAGAATCGACAATTTAGTGCAATCTATGAAAAGAACCGCAATCCATGACATAATAGATGCTCCAATATGTGCTCAATAGCAACTTTTTACATACGAAACAAGAAGAGAGAGATAGAGTCAATGAATAATGCAAATGAGCGTCTCACTCTCACGCACCAACTGTAGTACACACAAAGGAATCCTCAAATTTATCATGAGTGGTCATTCAAGGCTAGCACACATAGTCTCTAGTACAATCAACTCCGACCAATGCGTGATAATGGTGGACTCTACAATGTACATAGCCAAACATTGTCGATTTCCCTCGTCCTTGCTAGTCTACTTCGAAATAGCTCAACTCTAAGTGTATTAATGCATTTCATTACTGAAATCATGCAATAAGACTCAAGAGAGATCAAGACTTGAAATGCATTAATCTATCAATGAGTTTCTTGTATGGCCAAAATCTCGTTTATGAGAAAATGAGAAGGCGAGGGTGTGAATGTGCCCTGTCATTTGAGTTTTAATTTATTTTTTAATTATTTTTTTAAACAAAAGAATCGTGGCTGCAGCGATCATTGACAGAGCGAGTGTGGGAGAGAGGGGTGTGTGTGAGGTGTGGTGCCCAACAAGTAAAGCGGCTCGTTGCTCAGCTCAGTGAACTGGTCGTGCGCACGTGGGAGCGGTTTCATTGGTCAGCAGCGCAGAAGCGAGACTCAGTGGCAGCAACTCCGTGTGTGTGTGTGTGTGTGCAAGTAGCGCCAAGCCAAGGCAAGTGGAGCAGAGCGCAGGCAGCTCCGTATACAACGGCGTGTGTGTGTGTGAGTCACTACTAGCCAAGCCGGCTACAAACGCAAACCAAGGCCGAAAAGCGAGGGTTGTCACAAGCTACGGGACCTAGCTTCACACAAGAGTAGGTGTGTGTGTATTGCGCCATAACAAACGGCGTGTGTGTGGGATGCTCCAAGCCAACAAACGGCTGGGGTCTGCACCTTTTGAGGCATTGAAGGTGGCCGACAGGCTCAGCGAAGGTTGCGAAGCCGTGTTATGAGCCACCAGACACGAGCAAGTATGTGTGTGTGAGTGTGTGTGTGCTGCGAAAGGGAGAGAGAGACGAAATGTTGTCAGCATAGCAGTCGGGTGTGTGTGTATGATTTTATTTTTTAAAATGTTATTTTTTAAATCTTCCTTAGGGTATGTTCCCATAGTGATGGCGTGTGTTTTGGTTTGAGTGTTCCGCGAGATGCCAATTGAGTCCAAGGGCGCAACAAAAACATTAGAAAAGCATGGCAAAAAAGGCATCCTTGATCGGTAGGCTGCAGACAGCAGGTTTCAATGTGATGATTGAGCAACACGGGAAACATTATATCAAAACATTCTCTAAGGGAATTGATCCCAATTTTTAAGCATGATCGAATAATCATAAAACCATAACTTCCTTTGGATTGTAACAGAATTGCACACATGAAAGTTCAAGTCAATCAATTCATGTACAAAAAAACTTCCTAAATTTGGAATAAACTTGAATCAATTCACAATGTTGGGAGATGCACACACTTAATGGATGCACACTCCTCACCTTTACCCCAACTCATTTTGATATTCAATCATTGCAAAATTGCTCATATCTAATATCAAAATCATTCAAACCCCATTTGGATTTGTCATTTATGGTTTGTATGGCTACGCACACTTGATTATGGCACTTGCAAATGCAACATATAATGAAAATTTTTGCCATATCCAATCGAATTGGCATTCACATCACCATGGCAATGTAGATCAATCATTTTCAATCGGGTATCAATTGAATCATCCAAAGTCAATTAATCAAATACAAACCGATCTTTTTAGGCCAAATTAATCATCATAATTGGTAAAAATACCAATTATTCATTCAAGCACCCGATTGCACATGCCATTGAGTAGGCACACACACCCAAATTTATGCCAAACTTTTATGAAAAAATTACATCAATTTCACATTGGAATGCACAAATTTCAAACTCAATCAAGCATAAATGAATACATGCATGCTTAATTTCTCAAAAAATAGCACTATTTTTACCCAATCAAGCAAGGCACACACTCAAAAACTAAGCACAGAAAATCAAATTTGGCTCAATTTGCAATGCATTTAGGCTTACACCTAATCATTGCACACACTTTTTATGTTCATTTCACAAGTAAAAACCATTTAGGTGTCCCAATTGACCATCAATCATTGAAAATTAAGTGGTCATGGATGGGCACACACACTCAATTTGCCCAATTTTTTGGCATTTAGGCTTATCCAATGATTAAATTAGCCTAGCATACACATCATTTACATGATTGCATACTCATAAACCATCAATTCCATCACTTTTTATGTATGCTCACATTCAAGATTAGGTGCACACACACTTGAAAAATTTGACAGTTTTTTCCCTCTTTGGTGCATGCACACACACAATGATTTTTATGCACACACATGATTTTTTTCTTGGGAATTAAGCATTATCTTGACACAAAAATCATTCATTAGTCAAAATTGACCATAAATTTCATCCCAAAACAATCAAAGAAGGTGCAAAGTGTAGGTCAATTTGTGTTACACACCTAATTTTAGCAATAAATTAGCAACACATCGGAATCAAATTAACCACTCAAAAATTGAATGGAGTAGATCAATGCACTTACAATTGATTGCATCCAAGCTAATCCTTGCTCCACGCGATGATTCCATCATGCACACACATGTGTGGCTCTTCCAAATTAGCCCAAAAATTGACCATTGAAGGCCAAAAATCATACAGTCAAAATCATCAAATTAGGCATGGATTAGCACAATTAAATTTATAAAAGTGTTGATTCTACCTTTTTCAAGGGGATTTAACATACTTTACACTTTAAATGTTAGTGGTTAGGTTAGCAAGGTTAATAAAAATTAGCATGAAATTAGTAAAATTAGCATGGAAAGAAGCGAAATTAGTAAGGGTTAGCATGAAATTAATCAAATTGGGGGGGATTGGGGGTTTGGGGTATTCATAACTCAGCATTAGCATCAATTTTTTGCACATCATCATCAAATCACAACCAAAAATTGAGTTACGCACACTCAAAAACCAACAAAATTAGTAGTGAAATTATTATATTCTACACATCCTAAACTCACTAGCTTAGGTTATCGATCCTTGGCAACGGCGCCAAATGTAGGGAGGCGTTGTAGCACGACCTAATCGCAACCCACAAAATTGTCAAATTGTGGATTGGCAACCCGGCTAGGGCATAGAAGGACGAGCCTAAGATGTATAGACATAGAGGATTCAAGGGATCCTTCTTCTCATCATAGAGAGAAGCCATGGAAAGGGGCTTCCTCTAATCAACAACACATTCCTACTTACTAATCACTTGTACACAATCATGTGGTTGAAATTAACCTCTCACATCAATCACTCTTATTCACAACTCTTAATCACAACTACACAATCATGCAATTAACATACCTACTCCGCATTAGTGTGTCCATTCCGGCACAACCCCTCAATACGACTATGTATGCACACACACTAACCGCACCTTGTAGGAGAGATGAAGAGAAGGAAGGCATAGCCCCCACACCCCATGGCCAATGGTGCGGATAGAATAGATTAACTCAAAAAAGGGATTAGAGATCTACCATCACACTAATATAATCTCACTCCACATAATCAAACAAAAAGACTAATAAGAAAGAAGGTGTAATTGATTATTACAAATCAAGAGCTACATGGGCATGGAAAGCCCATGAGCCTCATGACCATCCACTCTACAAAGAGGATTTCTCACCCAAGAATGACTTCTCATTAAGCATAGGGCTCTTTTATAGCTTTGGGCCTAAAACACTTCAACCATGGGATAAAGTTGAGCTCTCTAGCCTAAACTCATACAACTTTGGAACTCCTAAATGAGCCCAAGCCCTATACAATGAAAAGGAAATATTGTGCACTATAGCACATCCACAGCTTGGTGCATAATTGGTGTAGCCTGTGTTAGCCATTGCTAACATTGAGCAACAGGGATAGCATCTATTTCAATTTCCTTGGAGCTCACAAATTTGCAAGAAAACATACAAGAATATACTAAGTGTCAGTTTAGGTTATTGTGTACATAAAAAAGTGTGGTTGAGTGGAGTCTTGTGGTGTATCCTACTAGCTCTTTAAGTTTAAAAATAGCATTCCTGAGAGAAAGTCATACACACAAATCATAGGTGTCCTAAAAAACAAACAATAGAGAGAATAGAGAAAGGGACATCACCTGAAGCATCTTTTGCCAATCATGGTACTTCAACCATGTGAAATCTCCCTTTAGCGACCTCATGTATCCTCATGGTGTGAAAATAGACGCAACGGTACTCTTCACATGGTCCAATTCTTCTTTGGCTAGCATCCATGGTGCTTTAGGAAGCACAATCTTCCCATTGGGGGCACAACATGGAGTAGCAGAGGCAGGAAGATGTTTCAAGACCCTGAAATCCTCCCTCGCCCTCAATAAGTCCTTCTTGCCAATAATATGGTCCCACAAGGTGTGGGCTAAATTCTTGAATATGTGTATGGGATCCAAGTGGTGTTGTATTTTGAAGCCCTTCCAATATGGCAGCTTTAAAAATATAGAATACCTTGAGAGAGAGAGAGAGAGAGAGAGAGAGAGAGAGAGAGAGAGAGAGAGAGAGAGAGAGAGAGAGAGAGAAAGAGAGTAGAGATAGAGGTAGAGAGAGAGAGAGGGAGTAGAGAATGAGAGGGAGATGGAGATAGAAAGAGAGGGAAAGAGAGAGAGAGAGAGAGAGAGAGAGAGAGAGAGAGAGAGAGAATAGAGATAGAGATAGAGAGAAAGTGTGTGTGTGTGTGAGAGAGAGAGAGAGATAGATAGATAGATAGATAGATTTTATTATCGTCCTCGGAGGTCAAATATGACCTATGGGACCAAAGTTACATGTGATGTAGTATGTGTATGGCTGATGAGTGACTCTCGATGCTCAAAAATTGTAGTGATGAGAGTCGCAATGGAGAGCCCACACTTTGGCTGGGAGAGGAAAGTGTGTAGGTCTAAGTTATGGCTGAAAATGTGAGAGAAGCAAGTTCGGATGTGATCAAAAGCTGAGCACTCTAGTAGTGTGTGGTACTCAGACTCTCGAACTTGCAGTGAGCATAATGTGCACAATCGATTTGACTCTTCTCCATTTTCCCAACGCCCTATCTCGCATCGAAGGAAATGGGAGCTAAGCCGAATTGCTGCGATAGTGCGTATCGCGGACAAGGGAATAGGCTCAAGCATGTAAGTGTGAGTACGGTTTCCTCTCTCAACGAAGAACATGGTTTTGTAGTTGGGGGCAATATAGGTGGTGTAATGTATGGAGCGTGACCCACCGGATTTCTCCCAAGCCATAATACATTGGCGTTGTAGAAAAGCTTCATTCACTTGAGAGTCAATTGAAGCATCATGTTGCAAGTGTAATGCATCCCATCTCCCAAACCACTTCTTTATGTCTTGCATCCATCCCGTGCTCAAGATCTTGCTTTTATGCGTCTTTTGAACTTTTTTTCTTGCTTCCCATGCAATTGTAGGAAGTCGATGTGAGGGGTTTTGACGCATCTTTATCATGTACTCCACCATGCCCATAACCTCAATTGGAAGAGATCCCGACTCAAGAAGTAGGAGCATATATGGTGTTTGTGTCTTAACTTGGAGAAAGTTTGTAAGAAAATGCTTTTGGACATTCTCAAACTCTTTCCAAGTAGACTTTGAGATGCTCCCGCCCCACACTTCAACTCCATAAAGAAGAACCGGTGTCACCAATGCATCAAAAAGATACTTCTTGAGAACCCAACACTTGATGTTTCCCGCATTACACATGTTCTCAAATGCATAATATGCTCTCTTTCCTGCTTCCAAACGACGCATAGCACATTCATGCCACTTGTGATTGGATGGAACCTCAAGGCCAAGGTACTTAAAGCTCTCAACAACTTCAAGTGTCTCGTTGTTGTACACAATGCATGGCTTCTCCTTATGGTTGGTTTTCACAAGCATAACCTTTGTTTTGGATTCATTTACAATCAGCCCACTATGCAAGCAAAAGTTCTCAAGGACAACCATAAGCTTTTTTGCATCTTCTAAAGTGTGTGCTAGAAGCACTACATCATCCGCATACAACAAAAGCATGATTACCGCATTGCAAATAGTGACCTCTTCAATGCTTTCTTCTTGCATAAAGTCAAGTACCATTTGTTCCAATTGATCGATGCATAGACCAAAGAGAGTTGGTGACAATGGACATCCTTGTTTAACCCCAATAGTGCTTACAAAAATTTCTAAAATTTCTCTTCCCATGTGCAATTGACAAATCACCTTCTCATAGATTCGAGAAACCGCAAGCATAAACTCACTTGGCACTTGGAGTTCTTCCATCCTTCTCCACAAATTGTTACGTGGAATCATATCAAAGGCTTTCTTAAAGTCCACAAAACAACAATACAATTGCTTGCCTTTCAACCGACTTTCCTCCATGAGAACACGAAGAGTGACAAGATGATCAATGGTGCTATGGCATCGACAAAAACCCGCTTGTCCCTTTGCACGCTTGTCATTCTCTTCAGCCCAATCACTCAATTTCATCTCCATTATGCACCCGAACAACTTTGCCATAAGAGACCCAATCATTATAGTCCGGTAGTTGCTTACATTCTTTACATCCCCTCCTTTATGCAAAGGCTTAACCCAATTAGTACTCCAATCATAAGGCATACCATGTTGAAGTGCAAGGTTGAACATATCACACATCCACTCATGGGTAAAATCTCCCGTCCATTTGATCATCTCCGGCTTGATACCTTGAAGATCTCCCGCTTTGCAAGTGGCCAACTTTTCAAGCCCACCGCATACATCCTCAATAGAAAAAAAAGACGGCATACATGGGAGTGAACCATAAAATGGCATTTTTTCAGTATTTGCTTGCTCATATAATTGCCTACAATGTGTGTACATATCCACTAGACTCAAGTTACCAAAATTCTCAACCCGCTTGCCTCTCAAGTTTCTCCAAAATCTTCCACATGTATGTGCCTTTTCTTGGACTTGAAATTCTTGTTGCTTTACTTCCCATCTTCTTCTCTTCTTTTGAATCAATGCCTTGTATGTATGCAAATGACTTTGATAGTTGTCTTTGTCCATAGTTGCATCAAGCTTTATCAAGGACTTTCGAGCATCTTGACATTCTTTATCAAACCACCTTTTGCGTGATCTATCTTTGTTGATACCATGGAGATGCTTTATGGCAAAGCATTCTTCTGCACAAGAACAAATAGCTTTCTTGAAAGCTTCCCATTTAGTTTCCAATGGTGCATCACATTGAAGCTTTGTCATCCATAATTTTTGCTCAACCATTTCAATGTACATTGGTGCCCGTTTGAAATCCATACATAGTGATAACTTCTCTTTCCTTTGGCTGAGATTATCATGCTTAGTAGCTTCTCCACATGAAAGGTCAATACATAAGGTGAGATGGTCGGATTCCGGGGTCCATTGACCAAACATAAAACTCTTTATGCGATACATGATGGCTTCAGAGAGTAGCATATAGTCAATCACACTATCCCCACTATGTCTCCTACATGTAAATCCATTGGTTCCACTCCACAAAGATACACCATTGGCAATGAGCATACCCGTGCTATTACACATGTGTAAAAGTAACTTTCCATAGTGATCCGGCTCTTTCTCATCCATTGAAGTACGATCATACAAGTGAACTTCCTCCAACTCCCTTGAAATGTATGGCATATCAAATTGTTGAGTATCATGTTGCAATGTTTTTGTGCGAGCATTCATATCCCCAAATACAATAACATCACCTTCACCTTTGAAATAAGCAATGTCCTCTTCCAAATCAGAAAATGGTTGATCTCTATCCATGCAAGCATAAAAGGGAGAATCATGATGAGGAATGTAGCAACCGGCTACAAAAATGGGTGCTCTTTTTGGTGTCATAATTTTCAGCCATACATAACGTTTGTACTTGTCATCTTTCACAATTGATACAAAATCTTCCAATCCTTTCTTAACCATACATGCTAACCCTCCTTGTCCTCTTCGTTGCTTGAGATTCTTTGACCACATCAATGAATGTACATTGTAATCCTCCAAGCCGTTAATCCTTTGTGTATTATGCTCCCAAGTTTCAACAAGAAGTACAACATCGGCTTTGCTTGTTAGTTCATCAATGCCAACCCCCGCATTCCATGGGTATCCATTACAATTCCAAAAGCATATTTTCAGAGACACTGGAGATGCAAGAACAAATAAGCGTGCTCAAGGAGGTTCCGCAAAACAGTCCTGAGGTTGAGGACGGCAGCCTACACCCCTCAAAGATCTGCCGGTTCCACTGCAACCAACTCTTGATGGTCACTAGCCTTACCTGCTAACTTGGCTGATAGCTCTCGCACACCATTCAACACCCCCACTTATCCTTCCTACCCCCCGCCCCGTACCTGCCACTCCTTTAACCCACAGTGTGCAACTAGCGCAAAATCCCTACTGTACAATTGAAAACTAAATCTGTTTCTTTGGTTTTTGCTACAGGTTATCAAAGATTTGCATGGAAGGCTAGGCTTTGAGAAAAAAAGTCAAAAGAAAGGCATCTTCGTTCCCATCCATTTTGTTGACCCTCTGCTTTGGATTGAATATTGTCACCACTCAACATTTGGAATGATCGTCTCGTCACATGGATGTTCGACGCCCTTTGAAGGTGAAAATGTGTAATGCACGTAATGATTTCACCTTGCATAAGGAAATGACATACATATGTCCATGTAATCAATTCCATTCACATGTGGACCTGACATGGGGACACGTCTTAACCACTGATATTAGCGCTTTTATGTCGCCAGACTTGGCTCGATTATGTGGCTTTGGACTCTCACATATAGCATCTACTCCACCCAACTTGGGGCCGGGCAAAAGCATATGAGGAACTTTATCGAGTCTTGGACACACCCATGCATGCCAATTGCATCAAACTCCCATCAAGCCTTACACTTGATGATGCATTTGAAGCCCTACAAGGCTATTGTGTAGTAGGTAACAAGATACTCCTTTGTCTAATACGCATGCATGGCAACCATGGATCCTCCATGTAGCAAGATTTTGTATTGAAAATTCTCCTTTTTTTCTCACTATCACGGTATATATTGTACTCAAAATGCTGGGATTAATCTCAAATGGGTGGTTGCAAATACTGGTTGTTTTTTTCCATGGTTCAATGGCTTTTTAAAGGATAAATTTTTTTGAATACCTATTCTCTCTCTCTCTCTCTCTCTCTCTCTCTCTCTCTCTCTCTCTCTCTCTCTCTCTCTCCCTCTTTCTCTTGGTAAATCTTTCTCTATGTATTTCCCTATTTCAGCACCTCCTCTCCCTTTTGATATCTTCTCTCTCTAAATATTTTCCTCCACCTCTCTCTCTATCCCCATCAATCTTTGATCCCCTACTTCTCTCTTTATCCCTCTTTTTCTCCATTTCTCTATGTATCCCTACCCCTCTTTTTCTCTATACCTATTTGTTGATTTCTTTTCCTTCCTCTCTCTCTCTCTCTCTCTCTCTCTCTCTCTATCATAATAATCAATATCTAATTCTCCTAAATGATTTTCTCATATTAAACTGGTCATTTAATGTGGGGAAGTGCCAGGGGAGAAAAGGCTAGAATACTAGTTAAGCTAGCAGACCGGCCATAGTAGGGATCCAAAGGAGGGAAATAGGGATCCACAGGGGGGGGCATCTGCAAAAGAGCCATGTGCAACAATGGGATAAAAAGACCCTAAGGTTCAGCCCATTAAGACTTCCAAAATGCTAAGGTTCCAAAATTCAAAGGTTGTGTCCAAAGGGTTAAAGCTTAGGGGGAATTGGATGCTTTGTGTGCTCTCCAAAGTCAACACATATCCCTACATGGGAGGGGGCGAGCCCTTCTTCTAGGGGATGAGAGAGAAAGCCACACACACACACACACAGAGGCTCCCTTTACACAAAGGGAATGAGGGACACATGTCAGCTCCCTAGGCCAGATGCCCACAAGGTGTGCCCAGTTTCTATTGGCTGACCCTTGAAGTGGACCAATAAGAATTAAGCTAGAGTAAATTTAGTTTAATTAATTTAAAAACATTTAATAAAAGAAACCAATGAGAATTAAGTCTCCTAGAAGACTATTGGGCAGTCTCACAAGGGGTCCAATGAGCATTCAGGAGCCCAATGGCTTGCTTGATTCCTATTGGGCACGAGGCAAAGGGGTCCAATGAGAGTTTAGTTTAATTATTTAATTACCTAAATCTCTCACAAAAGGGGAAAGGGGGACACGTGTCAGAACGCTATCACTTATGCTGCTTAATAGTCATTGGCTTGACTTGGCGAGAGCCAATGAGGGCTCAGCAAGAGCAAATAGCAAGAGGGCTCGCCCAAGAGAGAGAGGGGGCTGATTTTTTCAAGGCATTATCACACACACACTCACACAATCTCATGTGTGAAGAAAGAGAAGACTATCTCTTCCCAAGCTTTAATGGAGATCTCATCACCTACTCCAAGCTTGTGAGATAGAAGCCTACATCAACACACTCTTGGCATGTGGATGAAAATCCAACCAAGAGCCAAGCTTAAATGCATGCTCATCTCCTCTACCAAGCTAATTACTAAGCTAAGCTTTGCTAATATGAGTGATTATGTGAGGAGATGTACATCTTTCTCGTAAGATACTCCTTCTTCCTCTCAATCTACTCTCATACCCTGCTAGCTCTCACCATCTTCGAAGGTATGTGAGGTCTTGGGTCTGAGAACGGGGATAATTCAAGTTTTGTTTGCTAAGTTTTTTGCTTAGTGCATGAAGCTTTCATCTTCATTGCACTAGCTAGTCTTGAAGGAACACAAAGAATTGTATTGTACAATGTCTCTCTTGATGGGAGAAACCATAATACAAAGCCTTTTGGAGGGGGGACCGGCTCCATGCAAATCCGGTCCTCAACTGTTGTCATTAGCTTAATTTCTCTCTCTTTTGAAATTATTGTCGATGCTATCTAACTAGGTGTTATGCTTTTTGTTGCTCTCTCCACCCAAGCACTCTTGTAATTCTCATTAGGAATCTATTCTAATGAAATGCCCACTATGTTCATGCTCATTTCCGCTACACACAAGTTATTAGTCCACTAAATGTTACATTGGTATCAGAGCACAAGGTTTCTCTTTTCTTGCTCAAGAAGGGAGGTCCTCAAGCTAGCTACAAATGGTTGGTATTATTAATTGCCTGTGAGTAAGTAGAATAGGGATTTTTCAGCCTTGCAGTGTGCCTGCCTTTGTGCAGTTAACGGGGCATCACCGTCGAGACCTATGGTCTTAATAGTGGAGTACTACAGGGCTTGCCTACGGCTTAACCACTATTGAGCTATTAGAAGCTTGACAGGAGCCGGTGCTATTTTGATGTCGAAAGACCCTCTCTTCTATTCCTTGCAATTAATGGTATTCCAGCCGTGGATACAGTAGCTTGAGTGCGTTTTCTAAAGGGGTAAAGAGGAGTAGCAACTAGGGCTTGAAGTGCCAAAGTACACCTAAAAAGTTTACACCTAAAAGTTGTTAGAATGGCTGACAATAGTAAAGAGAGTGAAATTAATGTTGATAACTTTGATTTTGCTCATAAGCAAGCTACTAATGATGCTTCAATGCTTGTTAACTATCTTGTTTCTAGGCTTCAACAAGCCATGGGTAATCCATCTCTCCAAAGTGAAGTGCAACGGCAACTCCGTGCTCACGGGATTCTCCAAGCTCATCACCATGACAAGAGAACACCTAGGAAGCCTCCTTGTGAGACTACCAAAAGAGGTCTCTCTCCGATTCGGGAAGAAGAAGAGAATCCATATGAAGGGCTCAAGAATTTACTTCTTGATGATGCATCTCCTTCCCAAAGGAGAACTCAAGAGCCTCCACCGAAGGAACGAGAAAGAAGCGAGTCTCCCGCCACCTCGACAGAGATGGCTCCACGAAGACGACGGGCTAAACGCTCTCCATCACCACCAAAGCGTAGAAGACCATCATATTCTTCTCCTCACTACAATTCAAAGAGGGATGATAAAAAGCAAGAGAAGAAAAAGGTGAGAAAGAGGACACCCTCTTCTCCATCTTCTTCATCCTCTTCCTCTTATGAAAGTGATGGTGAAGACGACAAAGATCAAGACAAGAAAAAGGCGAGAAAGAGGTCACCCTCTTCTCCACCTTCTTCAAATTCTTCACCTTCTGAAGAAAGTGATGGTGCAACCTTTGAACCATAAAAAAGAAGAGGCCATAGGAAATCCTATGCCGCATGGAAGAGGTCGTCCAAGCTGAAGAAATTCAAAGAGGGAGGGAAGAGAATCTCTTTCCTTACTTATGATGGCACCTTTGGTGCTATGGACAAAGTCTTGGCCTTTATCTAGCAATTCGATGCGGCGTTTGGAGATGAGGGCTTCACGGAGTCCTCTAAGCTACTCCATGTAGCTATGCACTTTCAAAAGTCCTCCAGACAATGGTGGTCTAGCCTACGAGCCAACGGTAAAGCTCCACGAACATGGAAAGCTTTAAGAGCTTCCATTATGACAAAGTACTCACCGAATGGCGAAGCTTAAAGCTCTCCCCCAATGAATCCATCCACAAATATGTAGACAAGTTTTGGGACCTACAACTCAAAGCCACTATCTTCAAAAAGTTGGATTTTGGAGAGAAAAAGCAACAATTTTGTGCGGGCTTAACCAAAGAAATGGCAGAGTATGTCAACTCCCAAAGGCCACGTACCATATCGGCGGTAATACACCATACTATGGTGGCCTCTCGAATCAATTTTCAAACGGGGGCTAAAAGAAATAATAAGCCCCGGAAAACAACGGTTCCAATGAGCCTAAGGGGAAGGACAATGTCCAAAAGTCTCATAAGGGCAACTCCAACAAAGCTAAAGAGAAGGGAGTTTACAAAGGTAAGAATAAACTCTCTCTTGAAGAGCTTGAGTGTTATCGTAAGGATAACCAATGTTTCAAGTGCGGCGAACAAGGGCATGCGTACCGCACTTGTCCCCAAAAGAACAACCACCAAGATCCTCCTAGATCTTCCTTGGTTGAAATCCAAGAGGAGGAGACTCACCAAACTCACCACAAAGGATCTCCTCTATGCCATGCTTGGGGAAAGGTAAGAGAACATGATGCTTTTATTCTCTTTGACCCTGGTTCTACTCACAATTTTATATCTATGGAGTTAGCCACCAAGCTAGGCATACAATCCTACGAGATGGGAGATGTCCTACCTGCAGACAGTGCCTTCAAGGGGCAAGAAGCTTCAGTCACTCCCTTAATTGGGAAATTGAGGCTTCATGTCCAAGGCTATGTGGACAAAGAGGACTTCTTTATCTCTCCTCTCAAGCATGAGGATGTAATCCTAGGGGCACCATGGTTTGACCGCCTGGCTGCCGATGTTAAATTTCCTGAAAGGAGAATCTCCTTTAAGTTCAGGGAAAAATACATGTATATAGATGCTAAGGAAATGGGTAACACTATCCCCATTGTACAGACACCAGCTTTCAACAAGTCAATAAAGAGCTCTATTTCCATGTACATGATTTTTGTTAAAGACTCTCAAAATGAACCTAATGCTTTAGCAAAAGAAAATAAAAGCAATTAAAAGGAATTAGAGTTATCCAATTTTCTCAAGGGGTTTCAAGATGTTTTTATTGACGACATCCCTTGTGAGCTACCTCCTAAACGAGGTAATGATGACCATGCAATCGAACTTCTTCCAGGAAGTTCACCGCCTAACAAACCTTCTTATAGAGTTTCTCAAGCTCAACAAGAGGAGATTATGCGGCAAGTGCATGAGTTAGTTGAGAAGGGTATGGTTAGGCCAAGCTCATTTCCATTTTGCTCACCTGTGCTATTAGTGCAAAAGAAAGACGGCACATATCGTATGTGTGTCGACTATAGAGCACTAAATAGGCTCACTATCAAGAATAGGTTTCCCGTTCCACGGGTAGAAGACCTATTTGATAAGCTACAAGGATTGACCTACTTCAGTAGGATTGACCTAAAAAGTGGCTATCATCAAATAAGGATAGTTGATCAAGACATTGTAAAGACCGCATTTCGCACCACATTTGGTCTTTACAAATACATTGTCATGCCTTTTGGCTTGACCAATGCACCAGCCACATTCAACCGCTTGATGGAGAAGCTGTTCAGGCCTCATCGAACCTTCAATGGAGTGTTCTTTGATGATATTATCATCTACTCTAATTCATTGGAGGAACACAAGCAACACCTCCAGGTAATATTTCAAGTTTTAAGAGACAATAAACTTTATGTCAATCGAACGAAAAGTGAATTTTTCTTGCAAGAGATTCAGTATTTAGGTCATATTATCTCTCAAGATGGCATCCAAATGGATCCATCTAAGTCAGAGGTAATAAAAGGATGGCCTAAACCAAGGAATCTTCATGAACTAAGAAGCTTTATAGGTATGTGTGCATACTATAGACGCTTCATAGAAAAGCTCTCACAAATTGCGGGACCATTACATGACCTAACAAAGAAAAGCGTTAGGTATACATGGTCTGCTAAGGAGAACAATGCTTTCGAAAAGCTTAAAGAAAAGCTTATCTCTCAACCTGTGCTTACACTACCGGATCTCTCAAAACCATTTGAGGTCCAATGTGATGCTTGTGGTGATTGCCTTGGAGTTGTTTTACTCCAAGAAGGGCATGCCATAGGCTATGAGAGTCGAAGGCTCGACCCTGTTGAACAAGCTCTAGGCATATATGAAAAGGAACTCCTTACAATTCTACATGCCTTAGACTCATGGAAGCACTATTTAATGGGGACTCCTTTCATTCTGCGAACGGATCACCAAAGTCTTAAGTACTTCATGACGCAGACCAAGCTCTCCGACAAACAAATGAGGTGGGCAAATTTCCTTTCGCAATTTCATTTTCATATTGCTCACATTGCTGGCAAGCATAATCAAGTAGCTGATGCACTCTCAAGATGGCCGAGAGTGAATGCGGTTTCCATAGCAACTCACAATGATCTATCTTCAATGATAGATGAGTACGCTATTGATCCCGATTTTAGAGATGTGATTTCAGCCCTTGCATTAGGGAAGAAAGAGGAACCATTTACCTTACAAGATGGTTATCTTCTCTATGGCAATAGACTATGCGTTACTAACTCACTACGTGAGAAAGTAATGTATGAATCTCATGCTTCACCTTATGCGGGGCATAGAGGGATTCAGTCTACCTTAAAGGGAATTGAAACATATTTCTATTGGCCTACCATGAAAGTGAACATACAAGAGTATGTTTCTAAATGTGTGGTATGCCAAAAGACAAAATTTGATAGAGGGAAGCAACTTGAATTGCTTCAACCCTTGCCAATCCCTAATTCACCATGGGAGAGCATATCCATGGATTTTATCTTTGGATTGCCTAAGTCTATCCATGGGAATACGGGAATATGGACGATAGTAGACAGGTTCAGTAAACAAGCTCATTTTATACCTGTCAAAAAGACTATCAAAGCCCATCAAATGGCAACCCTCTTCATTTCACAAATTTTCAAGTACCATGGCTTGCCAATGTCCATAGTGTCGGATAGAAATCCTAGAATGACCAGTAATTTCTGGAAGGGTCTCTTTGAGAATTTAGGGACAAGGCTAAACTTCTCTTCGGCCTATCATCCACAAACGGATGGCCAAAGTGAAATAGCTAACCTAACCATTCTCGATCTACTAAAAGCCTATGTAACGGAAGTAGATCAAAGATCCCAATGGGAGAAGTACTTACCCTTAGTGGAGTATGCTTACAAAAACACTGTACATACTTCCACGGGAAAATCACCTTTCGAGGTAATTGAGAGAAGATCAAAAAGTCCCTTGCTACTTAAGGTACATGGGAAGATCTTCGCTGCATATGAGTATAGCCGAGACCTACAAGAATCTTTCCAAAAGATTAAGGATGCTATCTCTATCTCACAGCAAATGCAAAAGGCTGATGTTGACAAGCACATAAGAGCCCAAGCTTTTAAAGAAAACGATTGGGTCTTGTTAAAGTTTCCCAAGGCTCGATTAAGGCACACGACGGGCAAGAATCCTACGGGCCACCAAAAGTACTATGCTAAACTAGCAAAAAGGTACTATGCTCCCTTTCAGATTCTTAGGCCAATCAATGAGATGGCCTATCAACTCAAGTTCCCAATCATTGGCTCATACACAATGCTTTCCATGTGAGCCTATTAAAGCCTTACAAAGGAGAGCCACCTCAAGAACCAACTATTGAAGACCCGCCGGAGATCGAGGACCAAGAGGAGGTGCTACAGCCCGAGTCCATTCTCCGACATGAAGACAAGGTGCTTAGAGGCGGTAAGACTATCCGACGATATCTTATTAAGTTTAAGAATTATCCTTTTGAAAATGCTAGATGGATGCAAGGCATACAATTAAAGGATAACCTAAACCTTGTCAATGCTTACAATGCTTCCCAATGAGTAAGCAAATGTACAAAATGTTAAAAATGAACAAAGTTTTTGTCTTATAAGACTTTCTTTTTCTTTATTGTGCACAAAAATGAAGTAGTATGCATGCTTAGATCAAGTTTGCGTAGACGACGTCTCCCAAACACCAAGTAGAGCTTGTCTCTCTGTCTCTCTCTCTCTCTCTCTCTCTCTCTCTCTCTCTCTCTCTCTCTCTCTCTCTCTCTCTCTCTCCCTTTCTCTTGCTAAATCTTTCTCTATGTATTTCCCTATTTCAGCACCTCCTCTCCCTTTTGATATCTTCTCTCTCTAAATATTTTCCTCCACCTCTCTCTCTATCCCCATCAATCTTTGATCCCCTACTTCTCTCTCTATCCCTCTTTTTCTCCATTTCTCTATGTATCCCTACCCCTCTTTTTCTCTATACCTATTTGTTGATTTCTTTTCCTTCCTCTCTCTCTCTCTCTCTCTCTCTCTCTCTCTCTCTCTCTCTCTCTCTCTCTCTCTCTCTCTCTCATAATAATCAATATCTAATTCTCCTAAATGATTTTCTCATATTAAACTGATCATTTAATGTGGGGAAGTGCCAGGGGAGAAAAGGCTACAATATTGGTTAAGCTAGCAGACCGGCCACAATAGGGATCCAAAGGAGGGAAAATAGGGATCCAAAGGGGGGGACATCTGCAAAAGAGCCATGTGCAACAATGGGATAAAAAGACCCTAAGGTTCAGCCCATTAAGACTTCCAAAATGCTAAGGTTCCAAAATTCAAAGGTTGTGTCCAAAGGGTTAAAGCTTAGGGGGAATTGGATGCTTTGTGTGCTCTCCAAAGTCAACACATATCCCTACATGGGAGGGGGCGAGCCCTTCTTCTAGGGGATGAGAGAGAAAGCCACACACACACACACACACAGAGGCTCCCTTTACACAAAGGGAATGAGGGACACATGTCAGCTCCCTAGGCCAGATGCCCACAAGGTGTGCCCAGTTTCTATTGGATGCCCCTTGACGTGGACCAATGAGAATTAAGCTAGAGTAAATCTAGTTTAATTAATTTAAAAACATTTAATAAAAGAAACCAATGAGAATTAAGTCTCCTAGAAGACTGTTGGGCAGTCTCACAAGGGGTCCAATGAGCATTCAGGAGCCCAATGGCTTGCCTGATTCCTATTGGGCAGGAGGCAAAGGGGTCCAATGAGAGTTTAGTTTAATTATTTAATTACCTAAATCTCTCACAAAAGGAGAAAGGGGGACACATTTCAGAAGGCTATCACTTATGCTGCTTAATAGTCATTGGCTTGACTTGGGGAGAGCCAATGAGGGCTCAGCAAGAGCAAATAGCAAGAGGGCTCGCCCAAGAGAGAGAGGGGGCTGATTTTTGCAAGGCATTATCACACACACACTCACACAATCTCATGTGTGAAGAAAGAGAAGACTATCTCTTCCCAAGCTTTAATGGAGAGCTCATCACCTACTCCAAGCTTGAGATAGAAGCCTACATCAACACACTCTTGGCATGTGGATGCAAATCCAACCAAGAGCCAAGCTTCAATGCATGCTCATCTCCTCTACCAAGCTAATTACTAAGCTAAGCTATGCTAATATGAGTGATTATGTGAGGAGATGTACATCTTTCTCGTAAGATACTCCTTCTTCCTCTCAATCTACTCTCATACCCTGCTAGCTCTCACCATCTTCGAAGGTGTGTGAGGTCTTGGGTCTGAGAACGGGGATAATTCAAGTTGTGTTTGCTAAGTGTTTTGCTTAGTGCATGAAGCTTTCATCTTCATTGCACTAGCTAGTCTTGAAGGAACCAGCTCCATGCAAATCCGGTCCTCAACTGTTGTCATTAGCTTAATTTCTCTCTCTTTTGAAAGTATTGTCGATGCTATCTAACTAGGTGTTATGCTTTTTGTTGCTCTCTCCACCCAAGCACTCTTGTAATTCTCATTAGGAATCTATTCTAATGAAATGCCCACTATGTTCATGCTCATTTCTGATGCACACAAGTTATTAGGCCATTAAATGTTTCTCTCTCTCTCTCTCTCTCTCTCTCTCTCTCTCTCTCTCTCTCTCTCTCTCTCTCTCTCTCTCTCTCTCTCTCTCTCTCTCTCTCTCTCTCTCTCTCTCTCTCTCTCTCTCTCTCTCTCCATCTCTATCTCTAAACCCTAACCCTCTCTGTGCATCCCCCCCTGGGCGAGGGCGACCATGTGGGGGGGCGTTACTGCACCAGCACCGCCCACAGCCAGAAGGTGAAGCTTGCGGCCGTCGCCCGTGCTCTGCGACTGCCGTCTGTGCCGACCTGCATCCCCTGATTTCTGGGATTGTCGTCCCTACCGAGGAACCTTTAACCCCGCACCACTGTGCAGTACACCCGACCACCAATGCTCCTTGTTGTTTTTGTTACCCCCCTCGACAGCATGACGGCCTCTGTGCCATCGAACCCGACAGCGTGCCGTCGTCCATCCCCTTCTGGAAACCCTCTTGTCAAAAAAACCCTACCTCCGACAGTTGACGGGTGTGTTCCCCCGAATGGCCACTCGTGCCTCGTCCCAAAGCAAACCCGTCTTTGCAGGGATCGTGACAACACCTCCTAAAATGGATAGTATTATCCGCCTTTAGCATGAAGTTGAATGGCTTCGCAAGGAGAATGACGAGCTGAAACGAAAGCTCATCTCCATTGAGACATGGTAATCGTAGTGGAGAACCACCAGAAGGAAGCAATGGAATAGATGCAAACCAAGTTTGACAAAACAAAGGAAGAAGTGGCGACCACCCTTACAAAGGCGGTCAAAAACCAAATACAAGAAGCCATCGCCCACAAGGTTGATGACTGTGTGGCGTCCTGGCTACGCGAACGACAACGGTGAGTGGAGATCACCCTCAATGTTCGCATTGGTGGGCTGCCAAGTGACTAGAAAGGAGAGGGAGACCTCAACCGCGAATACATTGCCCGCATCCAAACAACAACCCACATGATATAGTGGGATCCAACAACAATCAACTCCATCACACATGAGCATCGCACCAATCATGCGTTCTCACTTTCAAGACCAAAGTGGACCGAATTAAATTCCTTGAGCAATCAAGGCTTCTCAAGGGCACTAAAATCTGGTTTTCAAAAGATCTCACCCCCGGGCAACTCAAGCAGAAGAAGGTAGAACTACAAAAGGTGCGAGCAGCACGCACGGCCGGAAAATGGGCAGTTTATCGGGAAGGTAAAGCCATTATTTGGGAGTTTCACACTCCCAAAAGGGTTCCCCTCTCACCCACCCCCCCCCCCCCCCCCCTTAGGGTTTATAGAATTTTGTCTTTTGTTCACCTCCACTGGACCCTCAGTCCTTAACTGAGATGTATCTGAAAATCTCCTCGCTTAGAAGGAACTTTTTTGTAATGTGTTGTCTTTCGGTCCCATAGGTCATATCTGACCTCCATGGACAATATCAATCTCTCTCTCTCTCTCTCTCTCTCTCTCTCTCTCTCTCTCTCTCTCTCTCTCTCGGGGGGTGCACTATGTAATCATATTAATGTATAATGTGAGTTCCATAGGAGGGGCTTTTAAATGCAAAATTTTTAGTCAGTTTAACAGAGATACATTAAAATAAGTGGGTTTTATATTCATTTTTGTAAAACATCCTAAAATAAGGGGGCATTTATTCATTCAGACATGTTAAAAGAGGGGTTTTTTGAATACCCTACGAACACACATTCTCTCTCTCTCTCTCTCTCTCTCTCTCTCTCTCTCTCTACTTGCATCTACCTAAATTTCTCTCTCTATTGCTATCACAAACCCCACACAATTTTAGCTACCCTAGTAGTTCTTCTACGTTCATTTTATTTAACTATATTTTATGTACCGAAACATGTTATCAGATTCACGACTTTGTAACGGTTTGGTCTCATAGGTCATTTTGGCCTTTTGAAGACATTAATATATCTCTTTTTTTCATTTCATCTCTCTCTCTCTCTCTCTATTACAAACCCCGCACAGTTCCAACTACCCAAAGTAGTTCTTCTACTTTCATTTCATTTCATTTTATTTTATTTTATGTACCCAAACATGGTATCAGATTCACTAGTTTGTAAGGGTTTGGTATCATAGGTCATTTTTGCCTTTTGAAGATGTTAATATATCTCTTTTTTCATTTCATCTCTCTCTCTCTCTCTCTCTCTCTCTCTCTCTCTCTCTCTCTCTCTCTCTCTCTCTCTCTCTTTTTGCCTCTATGTAAATTTCTCTCTCTATCTCTATCACAAACCTCGCACAGTTCTAGCTATCCAAAGTAGTTCTTCTACTTTCATTTTATTTCAATTTATTTTATGTACCCAAACACTGTATCAGATACACCACTTTGTACTGGTTATGTCTCACATGTATCCCTACTACTCTTCAATGTATCACATGTATCCCTACTACTCTTCAATGTTTCTCTCTCTTTTATTTCAATTTATTTTATGTACCCAAACACTGTATCAGATACACCACTTTGTACTGGTTACGTCTCACATGTATCCCTACTACTCTTCAATGTTTCTCTCTCTATATCCTATCCAGGAGCTCGCGAGCAAGGGAGCTTTCCAGCTCGCACATATCCTTTGCATGCAAGCTAGTGCTAAAAGGCACGTTAGTGTGCACAAAACTAGCAACCATATCGCCAACATTAGCGGAGCAAGAATGGAGCAAGAGATACCTGTGTGTACGCTTGGAGCAGAAGATGTCTGTAGAGCTCTCAACAGAGCTTGGAGCAGGACTTTGCAGAAATCTCTCTCTCTCTCTCTCTCTCTCTCTCTCTCTCTCTCTCTCACACACACACACACACACACACACACACACTTGCTGGATAATCATAATAGCATCATGGAAAACAATTCTGCTTTTTTAGTATAACGCTGCAATTGGATGCATAATCTCGACCGATGTGTAATACGATGTAATGATTCTAGGAACATACATCTACTATATTAGTAATTTCTAAATGATTGACTGGATATACACATCGTGTAGCTTACTTAAATGTTTTTAGACATAAAAGAGAACATTGTTTAATTGAAAGGCATATAATGGTAAACATTCTCTCATGAAAAAGCATATTGTTTGTTTTTTGGCAACCATACATCAAGGTAACAGACAAGGTGTAGTGTCAACACAAATTGTGCAAATGACAACCTCAGGCTTTTAGGCTTTTAGGTAGACTTCCTATCTACTGAGAGAATGTCTAGCCAATATTTAGAATAATATCTTATTGGTTTTTAAACACTAAGTTTATAAAACAAAGTCTTCTGTGTAATTGGTATTGATAATGGAAAAGGGGGATTGTCTTACACTTCAAAGATTGATTCAATTACTTGTAAAGGAAGTTGTTTCTATGCTTATTGATATAACCTTTGGGAAAGTTTTTTCAAATTTGTTTTTTTCTCATGTGAGGCTCCTCATAAAGGAAAGAATGTTTATTTTGAAAAATAAGTCTAATTACAAATAGAACTCTGCCAAAATTTTGACAAAAGAGAAAAGATGTTTCTTGGTGTTAAAAGTATGACATAACCGTGTCCTTAAAATTGCATACGTACTTTGTCAAGTAATTATGGATTATCATCAAAAACAAAATCCTCATGTGAGGCTCCTAATAAAGGAGGGCCGGTTTACGTTTTGAAAAATGAGTCTACTGACAAACGAAACTCTGCCAAAATTTTGGCAAAATACATTACTTCTTATTTAAAAGTAGTATATATCTTATATCAGTGACATAACCCCAAAATGGAGTTTTTAATCTCTTTTTCTCTCTATCTCTCTCTCTTTATCCTCTCATGCTCTCACTCTATCCACTTGTGGGGTAAGTTTTTTTATTAAACAAATCCACATGTAATCACTATACAAAAAATGTTGCTTTCAGGCTTAGTGTTCTATAGCTACTCTTAGAAGATATCATCAAGCATAGACCACTAATAGATAATATCTAGTTTATGAAATTGTAATACAGGGCGTGATGCTTTCTATCGGAATCCAAACTACGGGGATATACCATCCTTTGAGGATGCGAGCCCTAAAACTCACAAGAGATGTTACTTATCCAATGGAAAGACACGTCTTTCCGCCATACGTGATTTTTTGGAAGGATGCAAATCGGTCTTCCTCATCAAAACCCAAAACAACTATTGTGCCATTTCAAACTTTGGTAGAGAAAAATCTACCCAACAAACCCATTGTAGAAAACACCGTTAAAAAATGGATCATGTCCAATAGACAAGCAAAGAAAAAACTCCATCGAAATGCATATAAGGAGAGTGAAGAGGTTTAGGGCTATGGGACATCAATAACAAGCAGAATAGACTGTTTGGATACCTGTCTTCTCATCAAGGTTTTCCATGTTCTAACTGGCTGCTTGTATTGGATGGTGACAGGTATAGGTCTATTCTTTCATGGGTTCTGAAGCTCAATTGTTCTCCTACAAGAACCGATCGTACCAGCATAAAGTAATGAAATTTGTCTTTTGTCTATTGTCTATTGTTTTTTATTTTTGGTATATTTTGGTCAAGTGTCAATATATGGTTCTCTAAGAGGGGATATCAAATTTAATCTTTCTCTTTATATTTCTCGAGTTGTCCTTGGTTGGGTAACTACCATATATTGAACTTGCCTGCATTCTACACTGTGTATAATTTTGTCTCTTAAAACATCCTTCAGGTTGGCTGGATTGTATCTCTTACACGTTTTGGATACTCCAACTGATTTAGACTTATATTTCTCATCACTACCTTCCATAGTTAAGAAGCTTTGTTTCATTGATAATCTCCCTATCCTTCCTCTTGCAATTAAGCAATGTCAAGAGATTATGAACCCTTGTTTGGATCTGGAACTCTTAGATCAAGCAGAAAAGGAAGCCCTAGGCCTAATTGACGACCCTTATTTTCAAAAAAATTGAAAGGTCTATGCCCAGACATTTTTCGAAGTCATTCCACTACTCCCTTTCAAAAAAATTGAGCTTAACGTTGTTCATCTTGAAAACAAACTGTGGGATTTTGAGATATTGAATCAATGTGCTCCATTCACGATTGATTCTTTAGCTCTAATGTATAGTCTACCACCTGATGTAGTAGAACAATGCAAGACATCGGCACTTCAATCAAAGCATCTACTATCACATGATAAGCCTTATAAGCAGATAAAACTATCAGACATTGACAGTAAAAAGTGCTCTAACACTTCCATGGTAGCCCATACAAAGGGACTATCACTCAATGAGAAAGAAAATGATATTCGAAAGTTCTTGAAGAATTTTTGGAACACATGCAGGCCATTCATCAAGTGCACTTGTAAGAAGAACTCTGGTTCAAGCTGCCCTGCAATGATCATATGGTTTGATCACCTTCTATGGTTTGTGTTTCAAAATCTCCCGAGGTTCTTTCCTTATTCCTCTAGACCCACACAAGTATATGCTTTCATTGGATGGGTTACATCCTTTCCCATTGAAGTTCAACATGCTGTAGTAGTTTTTTACGCTCTTCATGAATATTTGATTGATGCAACAAAAGGTTTAGTATTATATACACAAGGAACTCCATTCCTCTCTCTCATATTGCATCATGGTTTTTAAATTTTAATATATATTGAAAATAAGAAAAATGTTTCAAGAACTGAACATCTGGTTCTTTTGTCTTCAGTTTTAATTTAAAAGCAATGGAGGAAAATGTGGGCACAAGTGGTACGAAGAAGCCAAAGAATAAAAAAGCTCCTGGAAAAGAGTGGGATTATGCTCACAACATATGCGATCGATATATGGAGTGGCAATGTAGATTTTGTCACACAACAAAATTGGGCGGTGCACCACGTATTAGGGATCATTTTTTGGGTAGCGTTAAAAAGAGTTGTAAGAAATGTGAACATCCTCAGGCACCTGCAATCGCAAAGCGTTTGAGAGAAGAGATCGCCAAAAAGGGTGGCAAGAGACAATAGATATATAGCTCTGAGGTTTTGAGTCAAGGGTTCTCAGAGCCAAATATTAACTCCATAGATCCTATAGTGACGCTAACTAACCTTGGAGAACAACCTACACAGAGAGAGGAAATCCCAGACAGTGTTCCTTTTAAGCATCACAATGAAGGTGTACTTAGTCAAATGCGTCAAAAATCATTATATCAAATCTTTCAAGTGAAGTCTCTAGCTGCACTCGCCAAAGAAATATTCTTTACTGAAAGTGCTTTGGTCATGGTAAACAGCAATCATTGGAAGGCTTCTTGGAAGAAAATCAGTGAGTTTGTCCCAGGATTTTCAGCTCCTTCTTATCACATGATACAAAATGTTTTCTTGGACAAATGTTACATCGAAGTCAAAGAGCGTGTTGGCAAAATAATACTTGGGAATATTTTGCTTTTAGGATGTAAGATTGTGAGTGATGACTGGTCAAATGTTAAAAGAAGACCGCTGATCAAGGTAATGCTGGTTTGTCCAAGGGGAGAAATGTTTATCAAGGCGATTGATAGTTCTGGTGCAATTAAAAGTGGCAAATACATTTTTGAGGTCTTGATTTATGTAATTAAAGAAATTGATGCTAAACATGTTGTTCAAGTAGTTATGGACAACGCAAAGAATTGTAAAAACACCAGTAAATCAATAAAGAAGTGCTTTCTACACATTTTTGCCAATGGTTGTAATATGCACAGTTTAAACTTGGTGCTAAAATATTGGTACACTAGCGATGAGACCACATGGTTTGCCAAAATAATTGATACATCACGTCAGGTTGTGAAATTTATCTTGAAACAACAAAGACTGCTCAATTTGTGTAGGATGTGCATGTCAGTGATGTTGAAGCTTCCTGCTGAAACTCAGTTTTGCACACACTTTTGTACCTTGGAATCACTTCTTCGTAATAAATGCACTATGATTGACACATTCAATTGTGTGGCCTTTGATGAATGGCAGCTTGAGCAGAAAGAAAAAGTGAAAGATAAAATTACATGTCTACGTGGCAATGTAAACAAGGATGCTTGGTGGAGGAGTGTAATGGATGTATACCATGTAATGATGCCCGTTATGTTCACAATCTACAATCTTGATCAAAGGGCGCCAAACTTGGGCAAAGTGTGGATGACATGGTGGTCAGTCCAACAGAGTCTTGAAAATCCCAAAGAGCTGAAAGAGTCTATAGTAGAGAAAGGAGTGGCGACTACCATTCTCTGGCAAACAACGAAACGTTTTGGCCAAGTATTTTTATGCAAGTTGGAAGAGTGCTCATAGTCCACTCCATAGTGTTGCTTACATGCTCGATCCAGAGTATTGGAATTTAGATATGATGTCCAATACAAAGGTGGTAAGTGATTTCTATCATGTGGTCAACACGTTCTACTCTAATGTTCAAGACCAAATTGATTGCATCAAAGAGATAGGTGCATTTAGATTAAAAGAAGGTCCTTTTGCGAATGATTTTGTACAGGTAATGGCAAAAGAGCAACCTACATGGAAGTGGTGGATGATGAATGGTGGAGAGCATTACTCTACCTTACGTCTCCTTGCAATGAAAGTACTGGCACAATGTGTAGCAAACTCAAGTTCAGAGAGAAACTGGATTATGTACAAGTATGTTCACAGCACTATTCACAATAGACTATTAGCAGACAAAGTGGAAAATTAGTGTATATGTTTTGCAACAAAAAGATATTGAATCACGTCAAAAGTGTTGGCTACAAGGAGGAAATGTCAACCTGGTTGTATGATTGTCAAAATGAAGACAAAGAAAAGTTCAATGTTGGTGTATCCCAATGCACTGTAGACGAAATAGAAGAGAAATTGATACTAGATGTGGAGGTTGAAATACAAGGAGAACCACAACACTCAGACTTAGAACCAGATAACAACTTTACAGATTCAATATAGCTTGAGAGTAGAATGAATATCGTGTCAAAAACCATTGTAAAAGACCTTGTATTCAAATGTGTTTTGATTATATACAATGCTTCACATTTTGCGATTATACATAGTTTGTCGATCTCAATTGTGTTGCTCTGAAGTAGCATCTTGTTCACCAAACAAATTTCTAATTGTGCTAGGGGTACCTTGGCAGGCTTGCTTGAATTTATACTCATTTGTCATGCCAAACATTATATATATTCCTTGTGGAATATCTTGTGATCAGATTGCGCATCGGTTACTATTTTGCATTAAAAGAATAAGACAGACGAAGTGATAATAATGATTGAATGTCAATGTATAATGTCCACTCCATCCATCAAAATTCTTGTAGCAAACTGGACATTGGGAAGAAGAGGACCCATCTGAAGTACACGAGGGGCCCAAATCTGGATGCAAGACAAGGTGGCTAATGTGTGTCCCTTGTACAGGTGTTGGATTCACTCGCTATGTCAGATTTTGAACATCCTGGCTTAAGCAGTGAATGATTTTCTCCATCCGGACTTGTGAGAGTTGGGGTGTCTGGGTCGCTATAGAAAGTCGTGTTATTTCTGCATCTTTCTCTGCCAATTGTGACGTGTAAATATCCTTCTCTCTCTTTAGCTGTAGGTCGGTGCCTTCCACCATTATATCATGAGTGGAAACCATTGTCTCCTTTGACGAAAAGTCTACTAGTCATTGTTGCACAAAGTGAACATATAACATTTTTGAAAAATATAGCGCACAATCTGCATGTGCATGGGATGGCCATAAACTTCCAAGTAAATCCTCTCATCGGTTTCTTTGATCGCATCATGGTTGCACTTTGAAACCTTCCACCTTCCTTTCTTGATCGCTGAGTCCTCACATGGCCATATTGTCTTGATCATGTCCTTTGTCACTTCTTTATTGATCTCTTTCTATTACATATGGTTTGGATTTTCCCATTTTGAGAGTCATCGAGCAGTGCGCGTTGCTTGTTGTGCCGACATACCGTGTGCTAGAGATTTCATGCGCTGAAATGCATTAACAGCCGCTCGTTGTTGATCATCGGGCACTGATGATGTGCCAATATCTTGTTCTTCATCGGCCATTTTCTCTTGGAGCTGCAATCAACATATAGACGAATATTCAATATCATTGAACAATATATATTCTCACAATTGAACAGTCTCACAGATGCACAAGATAGCAACTTCTCCTTCACTACATTAGACATCAAAATCCACTAAATCAAACCACAACTAATGAGACTAATTGAACCACAAGGCAAATTTGAAATACCAACACTCAACATGACAAATTTGAAATGACTAAAGATAATTGACTCAATTAGGTGAACCACTTCCAACCAGATAATACACTTTAACAAAAAATAGAATACCCTGGACAAGACATGTAGCTCATAAAAATGTTTAGATCGGATAAAATGATGGTGCAAGTTCAACAAGGGGATGTTGGATAGGGTTAGGGTCTGTCTTTAATTGTTCTTTGAAAAATATCCACACGTCACAAGCATTTCTTCTTTGCTCCCACTCTTTAACTTCATCCAACAATCTACTTTAATCCAAATAGCCCTTATAACATCTTCTTCCGGGTGGTGAAAAACTTCTTCTAGAAAATAAACTTTTCTGGCTGCACTCCAAAAATTTGCCAGAATGTCAAATAGATAGCCCAAGGCATAAATGTCGATCGCTTTTGTGTATGCATCTTTGCAGCATGGATCGTATAGTTCTGGAGCAATCCACGGTCGCTTAACCATCTCGGCATCCCTACTCTTTGTGCCTCCAAAACTGTAGAGTCCGACTGTGTGCTTGGATGCAGATCATTAATTGTTGCACGCTTAGCTGGCATTCTAAGCATCATCCCCCAATCAATGATGCCGACATGGGGTTAGTTGGTGTGAGTAAAGTCCAACATTATGTTGAACGGGTGCAAGTCACTGTGCACTATCCTGGCCGAGTGGGCGGCCGCAACGCGATCGATTAAAGCGTGACAAATGGTTGGCATCTGCTCGATCACTGCTTTGATCCATGCCGTGTCTATCTCTTGTATAGGAATATTTGTTGTAGGCAATGACCTCCAGCTGTGTTATAGCCTGTTCATGTGTCGTCTGAACAATCCGTGAGCAAATGGTAAGCGGCACATCATGTCGCCCATGGTACCCCCATTGTAGTATGGGAATATTGTGATCCAAGGAGCTTTTGTAGTAAAGCCGATGGACCTTACAATGGAGGGGTCAAGCATGTTCATTCTTTGTTCTGTCTGAAAGCTGCCAAATTTTGCCTCACTTCCTCCCTTGTAACATTTTCTGACATATGTAATGTGGTCTGGAAAAAAAGAGATGCCTTTGATGGTGTACAATGTGCACACACACCCTGCTCCAACCCTAATACCTTCTACCAAGGATTCGTGAGGGATGCTGACAAGATGAGCGCACTTGGAATTCAAAGCCGTGCGCATGATTGTGTCAGTGCCACTGGCATCGGATCGACCTCCCAAAGCTGCTTGCACATATTGGGCCATCTTCAATCTCTTGGGTAAGGTTGCTTGGTCCTGTGCTTTCACAAGCTTCATCTTTACCTTCTGTTCTTCCCACAATTTATCCCAGAGATTTGATTTTGACATGTTGCAGGCAGGTGGGATATCTTCCTTTAAGTCTCTGCAACATACTTTCATATTGCCCAACACTATCCTAACCTTGTGGTGGGGATCAAATTCTTGAATCCCTGCTAGAATCAACAACGCGTATTGGCCTTCACCTCGTAGCCTGCACTCTGTATTCTCCCATATAGCGCTAGTGAGGTCTTTGATGAAGACATCGCTTCCACTAATTTGCTATATGCGACCATTTGCACATGATGAGATTGCCAAAATACATTCTTTACGAATGGCACGCATAATACTTTTCTTTTGATCTGGCGTCATATTTACAATGGACAATAAAAAACAGCATATCAAATAGTCATTCATGGTTGTGAATGACACTAAAGCTCTCACACTATTTCAAGAAAACCCTTAACCACGACTTGTAGACTTTAAGAAATGTGCAAGAAAATATTGATAAAAATTTTTTAAAAAAATTGTTTAAAATTGCAATCTATTACACGTGTAAAATGCAGATCAAACAAGTGGTTTATAATAACTTAATTCAGATCAAACAATACATAATAACAGTCTGGCACATTTCAGCATATATTGAATTTTTAACTTATATTTTTCTCTGTGTGCACATACTAGTTCTAACAAAGTACACACTGACTTAAAGACTTCAAAAACATTTAAAACATTGGAAGTATACAAATCCGACTAGAAAATTGCAAAGAATGTCTTGTTCTTTAAAAAGATAGAAATAAATATTTAAATGCAAATTGTGTTCACACACTTTTTTACATAAAATTTATGTAAATGTAGCATTCAAAATAGCGATGATAATTGATGCTCTTTAAAAAGATACAAAAGAATATTTAACATGCAAATTGTGTGCAAATTCTGTTTTACAGAGAATTTATGCAAATGAAGCATTAAAAATAGCGATGATGCTTGAGGTCCTTTAAAAAAATTAAAAAATGTAAATGTAGCATTCAAAATAGCGATGATAATTGATGCTCTTTAAAAAGATATAAAAGAATATTTAACATGCAAATTGTGTGCAAATTTTGTCTTACAGAGAATTTATGTAAATGAATTGAAAATGGTGATGATGCTTGAGGTTCTTTAAAAAGATTAAAAAGAATATTTAACATGCAAATTGTGTGCAAATACTTTTTTACATATAATTTATATAAATGGAGCATTTAAAATAGTGATGATTGATAAATAAAGCATTCTTTTGAATATGATTAGCTGGTATATAATTTCATATGGACAGTTAAAAACAACAAAATCAAACAATTCAAACATTTGTATATGAAACACTCTTCACAGCCGCGTTACCGACCAAAAATTTCATATACTTAATACTTAAAAAATTAACTGCACATGCACATACAAATTATATGACGTTCGTACAACAGCCGGGTTAATGACCTGAATGCCACATTTATCCAAAAACAGATGCTTCTAACAAACGACACTCTATAGCCACATTACCTTTCGAGTGCCGCCTGAATCTAAGGAGAAATAATAGCTTGCATACAAACATCATATGGCCGCGTTACCGACCGATGCCCATGTGTTTTTTGGGAAAGGGGAAGGGAAGTTGACTTACCATAAGGATACTAGATTCGCCGCATTACCAATGTAGTACCTAGACAGTAAGCCAATACTTACCACAAGGACACCATCTTCCCCACGTCACCGAGGTGATGCCCCCGTTGTAAGCATTGTTCCGTAGAACAGCTTACGCACACCCTCCAATTGTGTGGTAAGGTGCCTTATGACTGCCGTGCAATACGACAAAAGGCACACCACCACACAACGCATACACACACATAACACATACCCGGATCGTGTGGTCAGGTACTCCTCTACTGCCGTGCACTACGCCGCAAAGCACGCTCCCACACAACCCCCTCTCTCTCTCTCTCTCCTCTCTCCTCTCTCCTCTCAACGTACCTGTAAAGGCGATCTCTCTCTCTCTCTCTCTCTCTCTCTCTCTCTCTCTCTCTCTCTCTGTGAGAAGATGAAGCAATGAAATAACACGCAACGGGCTCGATCGGGCCCACGGGCTCGATCGGGCCCGTATATGTATATAATTCTACGCGCCCATTGGGCTTTTCTGTATTCTCGGCGGGCCCGCAAGGAAAATGGAAAAGCCCAGCGGGCTCGTGGGAATACTAAAAATCCCAGCGGGATTTTAGTGGGTTTCCAGGTTGCCTTAACCGAATTCTTTGTGATCATGTTTAATCATGTAAATGTGTCAATAAAACCTTGAGATCACACAAAATTTGTCGTAATTACGTAAATATTAAATCCCTGATTGGAATTTATCCAAATACACATTTTTACATGTGGTTTGGACAAATCAGCCCAAGCTCCTGTCTTTATTTGTAAATGAATGCATGCAAAGAATAGATTGAATTCTTCAGAATTCATGCCTATACACGAATGCAGTAACACCATCGTCTCTCTCATTAATTCACGATGCAAGGAGTTTAGTGTCATACCTTCTCCTAGTTGAGGCCTTCCCTACATTATGGGTAACTATAAAGTTCACAAATCAGAGTTTTGTTGGATAACAAATTCCCTTGATTGTGTTTTATCTCCTGTGGCTAGTATGATCACTAATTTTTTACAAGGTTTTTCTAACGGGCTTATTGAATATACCAAGAACTTTTGAAAAAACCTACAAACATTCTCAAAGGTTAATACTAACGCGTACTGGATCATTAACAACCAGTACAAAGCTTTAATAAACCTTCCTAAACTGATTTATTCTATACATACATATGATATTAAAGCTCGTCATGAAGCAATTTCTCACCATGGGAAGCATAGCCTGATGGAGTCTTTGCGAAACATCAAAAGATTAGTAATGGGTCAAGGTTATTAAGGTTTTAAACCATCTAGAAGAAAAATCACCCTTACAGAAAAGAAATCAGAAGTAAAATGGTCATTCGAATTCTTTGATGCTTTAAATATCTTTGTGTTAGACAATTGCTTCTCAAGGTTAGGGTCGGATATATACCGAAAAACTAAAGGAATCCCAATGGGATACTCATGTTCTCCTTTATGGGGAAATCTATACCTTGCTTGGTTTGAGCTAGAGTATGTTAGAAAATTATCCAGACTCAAAAAATCTGACATGATTTGAGCTTTTATACATTCTAATTATAAACAATATATGGATGATCTACTATTCATTAATAACACATATATTACGCAATGCATGAATCACAACAAACATTGTCCCCTGAGGACCCCTTTACTATATATCCATTGGATATCACTTCAGTTAAACCAACTCATACCAGTTTTGGTTCTACATATTTGAACACAAATATAATACTACAAGGACCTTTCATTGGGGTATATACTACGAAAACAACATGGAAAAAAGACATATTACCAGGACACCAAGTATCCTTCATACAATCGCCCTACACAATTAGCATACAAAGTGTATGTGTCACAGGTCTTAGCCATCATTTATAATGCCTCATGCGTAGTTACAACATTTAATGATTTACAACGGCTGAGCTTTATGTTTACTTCTAACAGATTCAAAAAAACCCGCATCAAAACATTAATCCACAATTTCTATTAAAAGGTAACTTTCTTGGTATTAGGTTCAAGGTCAAATCTTTGACAAATATAATAAACAAACAAGAAATAGAACATGATGCACATAGTTGTGGGAGCATTGAGAGAAATATCTCTGAAACAACTGGTTTGAATGCAGGAGAGTAATCAACAAAGCGAGGACACACAATGAAAAGGAAGAATGGCAGACAGACATACACTACAAGAGGCTCTTCACATTAGCGACGCTCACACAGCGACGCTCAAAAAAAAAATTCCCGGCGTCGCTATGAGCGTCGCTATAAGCGTCGCTATGAGCGTCGCAAATTTCTTTGTAAATTTGCGACGCTCATAGCGACGCTTATAGCGACGCTCATAGCGACGCCAGCTGGGGTAAAAAAAATAACCGAGCGCGCCCAAAAACTCAGATCTCAGATCTGAGTTTTTCGGCGCCCTCAAGCAAAGAGCAGGTAACGCTCTCCCTCACTCTCTCTCTCTCTCTCTCTCTTTTTCTTTTACACACACACACACACACACACACACGCACGCACGAGGAGAGGAAGGAGAGACAGGTATGCTCCTTCCCTCTCCTCATTCTCATGTTCCCTTCCTTTCTTTCTCTCTCCCTCGCTCTCTCTCTCACACACACACACATACACACACACATATAGTGTTTTTGAGAGAGAGAGAGAGAGAGAGAGAGAGAGAGAGAGAGAGAGAGAGTGCAAAAACGCACACACATACATAAACAAAGAATGCACACACACATTGAGAGAGAAAAAGAGAGAGAGAGCATGCATAAACAAAAAACGCACGCATTGAGAGAGGAAAAGAGAGAGAGAACATGCATAAACAAAAAACGCACACATTGAGAGAGGAAAAGAGAAAGAAAACATGCATACGATCCAAAAAAACGCACACACATTGAAAGAGAAAGAAAGAGAAACTAAGGGAGCGTCGTAAGAAACTAATTAAAATTAAAAGACCTAAAGATCTAGCCGACGAAGAGTTGAACTGAAGACCTATTATTCAAGAGAGAAATGGCATAATCAATCTATCATACTTGGCATGGGTGATAGAAAGGTTATACCATTTATCTCTTTTTATTGGCACACACATCCACACACGCGCACACACACAGGAAGAAGAGAGTTATAACGTCGTAGGAAACTATTTTAAAAGACGTTAAAGATTAGGTTATATGTAGACTTACATTAAATTAGATTTAGGTTTATTTTTAACTAGATTTACATTTATTTAAGCTAGATTTAGATTTATGTTATATTAGATTAGATGCGGGTCTCCATAGACTGCGATGCCTGCATGAAGCGGGTGAAGAAAGCCCTCAATGGAATATAGGGTATTGCTGCCTTCTCTCATAGTGGGCTCCGTCGATCCAAAAGTACTGGTGAAATGTCTTCAGAAGATAGGGAAGAAGGTGGATCTTCAGGGCGGCAAGAGTCACTACATCCCCGACACAATGACCATCTAGACAACCTCTAGTCATTAGACTTACGTTAAATTAGATTTAGCTTTATTTTTAGTTAGATTTACGTTTATTTAGATTTACGCTTATTTACGTTAGATCGAGTCCACGCAAGAATTACTTACGGTTTAGGGTTTAGAGTTAGACGAACAGTGAAAAGATCTACTGTGAAAAGATGTTAAGATGAAGTGAAGTGCTACAGCTAGAGAAGAGGCAAAGGGATTTTGTCCACTACATGCAGTATCATGTAGACGTGGGTGTCTAGATTTCTTGTACCCACAAATATAGGTATTGACCAATAAAGACGAGATTATAACCCGGTGGTTCTGATCTCCGTGCACCTCTAGACCGAGGTGTGCGGGGATTGGACATGACTAGAGAATGTGAGGTAAAGAGAGAGAGAGAGAGAGAGAGAGAGAGAGAGAGAGAGAGAGAGAGAGAGAGAGAGATAAGACGAAGAATGCCAATAGAATATTAAATTTGTTGTCTAGGTTATAAGTTTTTTATCCTCATTATGAGTAGCGACGAGGATGTGGGACCGTCCAACCGAAACACCTATCTCTCAACGAGGGTCTTATGTCCTTGTAATCAATGCAAGCATGCTGTGCGACGGACAAGACGTGTTTCTTTGCAGCACGTTCGTGAATTTGGCGAGTTCGATCCATCTATTATAGATCGAGTTGTTGCCAATTATAACTCGTCGGACTCTGACGCTGGCCAACAAGCAGCAATCTTGCAACCCAATAGACGTATTCGCAGGCGCTTTGGTCAAGCAGCATATGTGAGGCCACAAGATGTAGCCTCTGACAGCTCGGGGGATGATCATGCAGAGCACATTCCCAACGAGGCAATGTTTGAGCCCGAGATTGATGAAATGATCGAGACGATCATGGATTCAGAAAGGCTTATCTATGATGATATGAAAAGTGAAGCCGATACATCATTGTATAATGGAGCACGTATGTCTAGATTGAAAGCACTCCTGGTTCTTCTCAACATGCAGGCAAAGTTTGGATGGAGTGACACTAGCGTCACAGCGCTTTTCAGGTGATCTATTACAATTAGTTTACTTTAATAGAACTCATGGTGTATAATGATCTGATAGATTTTTACACGACTGTATCATATTTTTATGTTGTGTAGATTGCTGAAAGAGCACATTCTACCAGCTGACAATGTGATGCCAGATTCCCGAGATGAAGCAAGAAAGATTTTGCGAAACTTGGGGATGGATTACAATTCTATCCACGCTTGTCCTAATGACTGCATTCTTTTCAGAGGGGAATACACAGACATGGAGAAGTGTCCGAAATGTGATTCCGAAAGATATCGAGTAGATCTCCACGGGACAAAAATTCCACAAAAGGTTTTGCGACATTTTCCTTTGCTTCCTCGCATCAAGCATTTCTTCGAATGTAAGTCCATGGCCGCCCTAGCATCATGGCATGAGGAGAATAAATCTTCGGATGGTGTGCTACGAATTCCTGCAGATTGCGCAGCCTGGAAACATATAGATGGAACATGGTCGGATTTTGCCAGGGAAGCTCGAAATTTGCGCTTAGGCCTGGCTATGGATGGCGTAAATCCATTTGGTCAAAGATCAACATCTTACAGTGTATGGCCCGTTGTCATCGTCAACTACAACATTCCCCCGTGGTTGACTACGAAGAAGGGGCACCTATGGCTAAGCTTGATTGTGCCAGGGCGATATAAAGTGGGGAATATGGATGTGTATCTTCGTCCACTATTGGAAGAGCTACAACAATTGTGGATTGGCATAGAGGTGGTGGATATGAGCCGACACACAGGACGACGGAATGCTTTGATCAGAGGTATTCTAATGTGGACCATGCATGACTATCCCGGGCTAACAGAATGCTCAGGTGATCTATTGACACTCCTCTCTCAGACACTGTAAATCTGGTTTTTCCCCATAGTTGATCTATTATCATGTGTATACATGCAGGGCTTCAAACAAGCGGATACAGAGCATGTGTCACATGTGGACCTAGACTGAATGCACGTAGAGCACCCTCACTGAAGAAGCAAATCTACGAAGGTCATCAAGCGTATCTTCCGGAGAATCATGTGTTACGCGACGGCTTTTTGGGAAGAGAGCCACCAAGGATGTCTGCACAAGCATGGTTAGAGCAGAAGGAGATGTGCGATGACGGATTGCCTCCAGGGATGAAGAGACTATCTCTATGGTACGAGTTACCATACTGGCCTCGACTCGTGATCAATCACTTGCTCGATCCAATGCACATATTCAAGAATGTGGGTAATCTACTATGGGACCATTTGACCGGCAAGAAAGATACTTTGGGAGCCAGAGTTGACCTTAGAAATGTGGATCGTATGGAGCAATATTGGCCGCAAACAGCGTCTGATGGATCGATAAAACTTCCTAAAGCACCATGGATTTTCACAGGAGCCCAAGAACGCAAAGTAAAAGAGGCCATTCGATCTTTGCGGACCCCCACTGGCGTAATGCACTCGCTCCGAACGTGTTTTACTAAAGAAGGAAAGCTTACCGGTTTGAAGTCACACGATTGGCATAAAATGTGTCAGGTACGTTCATAGTGGACTTTAATATCATTGCATAAAATGTAGACTTTAATATCATTGCTGCACATACTTTACAGTTTATTTTACCGGTTGCCATTGAGGGATGTTTGTCTCTCGACATCCGTAACACAATCTACAAACTTGCAAAGCTGGTGCAATGGATCTCACAAAAGGAGATCGACGTAGACTCCATACCATTCGCCAAACTAAATGCTGCGGAGCTTGTGTGCATGTTTGAGAAACATTTTCCTACTACAATGCTAACCATTCAGGTGCATCTTCTTATTCACATAGTTGATGAGGTGGAAATAGCTGGCACAGTTCATTCCAGATGGATGTTCTTCTTAGAGCGTTTCATGAAAACGCTTAAGGGATATGTGCGTCAAAAGGCACGTCCGGAGGGTAGCATGGCAGAAGGTTGGTTGGTATCAGAGTCCCTAGTGTACATTGGAGAGTGGCTAGACGGATTTGATAAATCCCGGGACACGCTATGGCGAACCATAGATGATGAGCGCATATCTGGGATTGTCATGTGCAATCTCGGTGTTGAGAAGAAGATGACGGAAGATCTAGAGGCTAAAATCAACCGATTTTGCATGCTTCACAATCCAGTGATGCAAAAGTGGATTTCACAATATGAGGATGCAAAGCAAGAGCGACAAAGGGCACGAATCGAGTGGAGACGGGGAAGACGACCACCGATGCACTATCCAGCGGTTCTGGAGAGCCTACCAACCTTCATGAGCTTAAGATGGTTGCACAACCAATTGAAAAGCGCACAACAATGCGGTGACGAAGTGACTGAAGAAGAGTGGGAGTACTCTCGGGGTTGCGCGACCAAGGTAAGTTTGCAATGTACGACTAGCAAGTGACTTTATTTATAAACGTTTGAACGGCCACTCATAATCTTTGTTCGTTGTAGTATAAGTCATACACAGCAGCATGGTGTAAAGGTCGACATTTTAGGGTGGAACGAATCGACAAAAAGCGTTTTACTCAAGATTGTGGAATCATGGCAAAATTTGAACAGTCTAGTCGACGACGTTCCTCTGATGCAGATCCCGTGGTGGCGGAACTCACTTACTTCGGCACGCTGCAAGAGATTTTGAGGATCGATTACAGAGGATTTTTTGTCGACTTGTTCGACGTGCAATGGTTCAAGATAATCATGGAGGGTCGAAACGCTACTGTGCGTAGAGGAGAGTCTGGTTTTCTTGAGGTGGATTCTACTAAGAAATGGACTGACCTAAGAGACACTTTCGTACTACCCGAGCATTGTGAACAAGTAAGTATATAAATAGTTAACATCCCCCTTTTACAAGTTATGTGCTTGAAAGCTCTCATGTAAGTTATGTGGCTTTGGCAGGTAGTATTTCATCCTACAAAGTCTACATCAAACTGGTGGTACGTCATAGAGTTAGCCCCTCGTAGTGCAAGGACGTATGAAGGCTACCATGTGCCAATCACAACGACATCAATGGAGGAGATCAGAGAAGATGCTCAATCAGAAGCCGCTGCGGTGGTGCCAGACGAGCATCAAGATGCTACTGCTCTATATGGGGTGCATGCAGAGGAGCTACAAAATGAAACAGAGGATATGTGTTTAAACGGAGAGCTCTATATAGATATAGGAAGTTATGCTGAGTTATGCGAGGATGAGAGAGAGATCTCTTAAAGCCACAAATATTGTATTTGAACAATTTTGCTCCGTGCTGTAAAAGCTCTAGCTCTCTAAGTAGCTTCCATGGTGTGTAACGCTCTTTTCTACTCGCGCTCACATCTTTTGATTGAAAATTCTGAGTTTTCGACTTGCCTCTTCTACCACTCGATTCATTGCGTCATTGTATTTATATGCGTCATTACGTCATTGTATTTAATGGTCTTTGCGTCATTGTCTACTCTATTCATTCAATATTAAGTTTAAATATTCGTGTGTTTAATGCAGGTATGGATGATGAGGAGTTTCTTTCTTCTTTGTCACCGCAGCAGAGACAGTGGTACGTGGAGCGTCATCGCTCTGGCGCATCATCGCGCGTTCCTACACCATCCGCATCTCCCTCTCTTTCGGAGCATTCGGCGCGCTCCGAAGCTTCGGCGTCGACGAGACGAGCGTCACACTCTTCTAGACACCGGCGCTCTAGTGGTGGCGGTGGCGGTTGTTGTGGGGATTCCGCCACCGATGCCTCCACACCGCCTCGTGTTCGACGAGGCTCTTTACCCTCCCCTTCTTTGCCCGCCCCCACACCAGCCACAGCATCGCCGTCTACGCCAGGTTTTGCACGGCTGACTGTTCCTAGAAGCTACACACCTCTACCTACTCCGCCAGGAGCCACCCCACTCGACACTCCTCGCTTCGGGGCCCAGACGCCGGTGGAGACACCTGACGTCCGTACCCCCATCGACACGCCGCTAGAGACCCCTGCCGGGACACCCAGGTTCACGCGTCACCGGCCAGAGGGCTTGCCTTACTCCGTCGACATCAGCGGCGGCATCATCATGGATGATGACGGCAAGAAGGTGATCTCGCGCATGCGTGGTCTTTGCTCTCAGCTGTTTAGACACTATATACTAAACAAATGGAGTGAAGTACCAAGTGATTTAAAAAACAGAGTCATCAGCATACTTCATGATGAGTTTCCCGTTCCAACACGGGATCAGCGCTTCAATGAAGACCTGATGAAGATTCGAATGCGCGAATACTGCAAACACAAGCGTTCCGAAGTGCAAAAAGCAATCAAGAATGGGTGGAATAGGCCAGATTGGCTGGCCAAAGAAGATTGGAAGAATGCGAAGAAAGCAGCGCGCGAGAATCCCGACAAGTGGAAGCAACAAAAGGATGCAGCCAGAGCGCGAGTAGAGGCAGGGAGCTCGCACCACTTGGGGAGCGGTGGATGGGCATCATTTGAAGCCGATTTTGTAAGTCTTTTCACATTGCTCTTTATGCATGTTCGATAGTTTAGGGTTTATGAGTTTTTTAGTTCTAACATAATGAAATCTTTGTATGTTTTGACAGTGGTCGATGACAGGACGTGATCCCACACCGTACGAGCGCGAGTACGCAGGCAGGAAGGGCTTAAACGCCCTGATGGACATTCTCAGTTCTCGCAGCGGCATGGTTAGTATTAGGGTTTACTCTTTTTTATTTTTTGTATTGTTTTATAAATGTCGTTATATGTTTATACTTACTGAAAACTGTCTTATTTTCTTTTTTTGCAGAATCCGACAGATACGCCGCTTGGACGCGATGAGACGTCTGATTAGACGACGTCAGTTTAGCCGTATCTAGATAGCATTAGTTTAGGGTTTCTCATAGCTTATGTATCATGAGACGGATTTTATACGTCTTTTTGAACCATGTATATTATTACATTTGTCACCGCAATTCCTTTTGCCAATCAATTCTTTATGCCTATGATGTTGTACAATTGTCATTATTACATTTGCCAATCAATTCAGTTTGTCTATGATGTGTACAATTGTCAATTTTGCAAACAATGCGTCTTGTGGGTGACTATTTTGGGTCTATTATTTACCTTTGCACTTTTTTTAAAAAGTGAATCAAGTACAATATGGTTGATGGGTGGCAGGCATTCAATGCCCTGCCACCAAAAAAATATTCTCTCAGGCGTCGCTATATGCGTCGCTATTTATGGCTCTGTAGCGTCGCTATATGCGTCGCTATACTCTTCTGTGAGAGCGTCGCTATAGGCGTCGCTATAGGCGTCGCTATGAGCGTCGCTATATAGCGACGCCTATAGCGACGCCTATAGCGACGCCTATAGCGACGCTCATAGCGACGCTCTCGTAGCGACGCTTTTAGCGACGCTTATAGCGACGCCGGGGGTTATAAAAACCCAGTGTATTTCCGTCGCTAAGAGCGTCACAAGAGCACATAACCTCTTGTAGTGATACCATTTCAGTACACAACATGATGGCGTCCTTTTATCTCATATGTAATTCATTAAGATGATGTAATGACTTTTTAGTTCAGTAAAAATTTGGTATATACTCCTTCATTTTCTTTGGAAAATGGAACGGGTACCATGACATATGTACAATTTTTTTTCTATAAATAATAAACAATGCAAGACAACTTGTCACCTAATGTGTTACAGTACTAACCATGGGTTGAATGCTTCACATAGTCATGGATATTGTTTACTATTGGATAAATTATATTCTGCAAAAACACCAGAATTTGGAAAGCAAAGGAAAGCTTGATACATTCTCAAATAAACAGATCACTTGAGAATGGAAAGTTAGAAATTCATAATTTTAGAAAACTCAAATATTAATCATTGGTGGGGGATATGTCCACATGGTGGGCTATCCCCCACCAAGTGGGCATACTCCCAGGGTTGAGTCTCTCTCTCTCTCTCTCTCTCTCCTCTCTCTCTCTCTCTCTCTCTCTCTCTCTCTCTCTCTCTCTCTCTCTATCTATCTATCTATCTATCTATCTATCTATCTCTGAATCCCGGATGTTAGCATTAAGAGCATCACCATATTTTTTAACCCATATCTTTCCTCTCTTGCCCAAACTCTCTCTCTTTATATAGAACAATGTGTGTAGTGGCGGTTTTTTTAAAAAAATATTGTTCTTGCTCTTGCTTTTTCCCAAGTTCTATCTCTCTATCTAGGAGGTCCGTTTCAAGAAATTGGTAAAACAATTTCTATCTCTCTATCTAGGAGGTCAGTTTCAAGCAATTGGTAAAACAATTCTAAATGAATGAAAAAATGATATTATATGGTAAGGCTACCGCCATCTTGATTATCTGTCAATCTTTCTCTCTCTCTCTCTCTCTCTCTCTCTCTCTCTCTCTCTCTCTCTCTCTCTCTCTCTCTCTATCTATCTCTTGCATGTAACTTAACCTCACTTGAGTAAAATACTTAGCATGAATATAGAAAAAAGAGATCTTTGAAAATCAATTTTGGGCAAGATTAATATAGATCAAAAAGTTGGCTTGTGCAGATGGTAAACATAAAGGTGCCGCTGTGGGTTACATGTATAACCTTTGATGGAAGACTGCAGTAGCGTACCCTACTTTGCAAGTGCACACAAGTTTGGTTATTCTCATACACACACACACACACTTGGGAGAAATGTTGCTCATATCTCTCCCTGCTTAACAATTGCGCACAGATCAGGTAGTCTCATACACACACACATACACACACACACACACACACACACACACACACACACACACACACACACACACACACACACTTGAGGGAGGTACTGCCCGGGTCTTTCCTACACAAGCTACACACACACACACACACACACATAGTCATACAACCTTTGCAAGCAGTAGGCTACCCCAGTACACAATCGGCCAGTGATCATCCGGACGCACAAGCCATAAAATCTATTTTTTACGGCATTGGTAATACTACACAGACGGTAAGAAGACTTCTTGACGGTTTTTCATGGTTGTTGATTTGTATACGCTGAGATAGATTGTATGATTTTGGTTTGCATAAGCATGTTATACAAAGATTCTACTTGTTGGATAATCATAATAGCATCATGGAAAACAATGCTGCTCTTTTAGTATAACGGTGCAATTGAATGCATAATCTAGACCGATGTGTAATATGATGTAATGATTCTAGGAACATGCAACTACTATATTGGTAATTTCTAAATGATTTATTGGATATACATATCATGTCGCTTACTTAAATTCTTTTAGACATAAAAGAGAACATTGTTTAATTGAAAGGCATACAATGGTAAGCGTCCTCTCATGAAAAAGCATATTGTATGTCTTTTGGAAGCCATACATAAAGGTAACAGACAAGGTGCAGTCTCAACACAAATTGTGCAAATGACAACCTCGGGCTTTCAAGTAGACTTCCTGTCTACCGAGAGAATGTCTAGCCAATATTTAGAATAATATGTTTGGTTTTTAAACACTAAGTTTATAAAACAAAGTATTATTTATAATTGGTATTGATAATGGAAAAGGGGGATTGTCTTACACTTCAAAGATTGATTCAATTACTTGTAAAGGAAGTTTTTTTTATGCTTATTGATATAAATTTTGGGAAAGTTTTTCAAAATGGTTTTTTCCTCATGTGAGGCTCCTCAGAGGGGAGGGCATGTTTATTTTGAAAAATATGTCTAATTACAAACAGAACTTTGCCAAAATTTTGAAAAAAGAGAAAATATGTTTCTTGGTGTTAAAAGTCTGACATAACCGTGTCCTTAAAATTACGTACGTTCTTTGTCAAGTAATTATGGATTATCATCAAAAACAAAATCCTCATGTGAGGATCCTAATAAAGAAGGGCCGGTTTACTTTTTGAAAAATGAGTCTACTTACAAACAAAACTCTACCAAAATTTTGGTAAAATACATTACTTCTTATTTAAAAGTAGTATATATCTTATATTAGTGACATAACCCCAAAATGGAGTTTTTTATCTCTTTTTCTCTCTATCTCTCTCTCTTTATCCTCTCATGCTCTCACTTTGTCCACTTGTGGGGTAAGTTTTTATACAAATCACATGTAATCTCTATACAAAAAATGTTGCTTTTAGGCTTTATGTTCTACAGCTACTCTTAGAAGATATCATCGATCATAGACCACTAATAGATAATATCTGGTTTATGAAATTGTAATACAGGGTATGATGCTTTGTATCAAAAGCCAAACTACGGGGGATATACCATCCTTTGAGGATGCGAGCCCTAAAACTCACAAGAGATGTTACTTATCCAATGAAAAGCCACCTCCCTCAGCTAGCCATACGTGATTTTTTGGAAGGATGCAAATCGGTCTTCCTCATCAAACCAGATGTTGAACATATCACACATCCAATCAGGTATAAAAGCTCTTGTCCATATAATCATTTCTCGCTTGTTATCTTGAAGATCTCCGGCTTTGTGAGTGACCAACTTTTTGAGCCCATCACACACATCCTCAAGAGGAAAAAAAGCAGGTGTACATGGGAGTGAACCATAAAATGGCATCTTTCCAGCATTTGGTTACTCATATAAATCAACAAATGACTGATCTCTATCCATGCAAGAAAAAAGGGGAAATCATGATGAGAAATGTAGCAATCGCCTACAAAAGAAGGGTGCTATTTTTGGTGTCATAATTTTTAGTCATACATAACGTTTGTGCTTGTTATCTTTCACACTTGATACAAAATCTTCCAATCCTTTCTTAATCATACATGCTACCCCTCCTTGCCCTCTTTGTTGCTTGAGATTCTTTGACCACGTCAATGAATGTACATTGTAATCCTCTAGCATGTAAATCCTTTGTGTATCATGCTCCCAAGTTTTAATAAGAAGTATAATATCGGCTTCGCTTGTTAATTCATCTATACCAACCCTTGCATTCCATGGGTATCCATTGCAGTTCCAAAAGCATACTTTCAAATGTAACTCGGTCTCATAGGTCATGCATTTCTATTTTCATGAGGGACTTTCCTTCTCCTTGGGCATGTTTTCTTCATGAGAGATCTCCTTGTTTTTATTACTTTTATCCTCATATGTCTTTGTTGGAATTAGGGTTGCAGAGAAATGACACAGCTTGGAGAAGACGAAGGAAGCTCAAGGCACACAATAGAGAGTGTGTTACTTAGTGTGCAATGGAAAGATTGATAGCCCAGAGTGATGGGCATATATACAATGCTCGGGGGGAAAAACCTCCTAAAGAGGGAAAAAATGCCCGACGATCCTAGTGTGTTCACACACATCACTACCACATGTATATGGTAACAAATCTCCCCTGGAGTGATGCGGTGAACAAGAGCTGGCACATGAGTAAAGGGAAGTGCCATGCCCCGAGGACATGATCAGTCCACAAAGGGGAGTAAGCCCAAAGCTTTGCAGAAAGCTTCAAGCTTCTCACGAGACAATGCCTTTGTGAAAAGATCTGCAAGGTTGTCCTGTGTTGGCAGATAGCCAAGTTGATCTCTCCTGCTAGGAGCCTCTCCCTGACATAGTGGTAATGCACCTCAATGTGCTTTGTGAGAGCATGAAAAATTGGGTTCCTCGCAACTGCCAATGCGCTCTGACTGTCAGTGTAGATAGTGTTGGCAGTGTCCTATCCAACACCCAAATCAGCCACAAGGCATCTGAGCCATACACACTCAACCGTAGCTTTGAAGACTGCCCTGTACTCAGCCTCACAACTCGAAGTAGCCACAATAGGTTGCTTCTTGCTCAACCATGATATACATGAACTGCCAAGCATGAAACAAAAACCACTTGTGGACACTTGTATGTCAAAACAACCAGTCCAATTTGAGTCCAAAAAAGCATGTAAATCTGGCGGCAATGATCCCCCCTTGTGATAAAACAAGCCAAGATGTAAAGTGCCACTAAGGTAGCGGAAAATCCTCTTCACATCCTGCCAATGCTTAGACCCTGGCTATGCATAAATCAGTTGACCTGTGAGACTACAAACTGAATATCTGACCTCGTGTTGCATACATAAATGAGGCACCCCCAACATCAGTTTGGTAAAGAGTGACATCAGCAGGATTGCCAGCATCATGTAGACTCAACTTCAAACCTGTTTCCATGGGAGTGGCAATAGCTTTTTTAATCCTCAAGTCCCAACTTACATAGCAATGTTTCTATGTAACTTTTCTTACACAAGGCAATACCACCATCACACTGCTTAAACTGTATACCCAAGTAATGATGCAACAGCCCCAAATCTTTCATCTTGAAAGTAGCATTCATCAGCCTTAAATTCAGCAATATGTCTCTCATTTGGTCCAGTGATCAACAAATCATCGACATAAAGAACCACAACGAGAAGTACATCACCCTCACGCTTTACATACAATGTGCTTTCTGTTGGACTGTTACGAAAGCCTTGTTTGACCAAATGAGTGTTAGCTTTCTCATACCAAGCACGAGGAGATTGCTTCAACCCATGCAAAGCATTCTTACATCTGCACACTTTGTCCTCTTGTCCTTTCTTGACAAAACCGCGAGGCTGCGTTACATAAACTTCCTCAAATATGTCACCATTCAAGAAAGCAGTAACAATGTTTGATTGATGTACATCCCAACCAAAATGAGCTGCCAAAGCACATAGAAAGTGCACAGTAATCATATGACAAGTGGGAGCAAAAGTCTCTTCATAATGTATGCCTTTTTGTTGTGCATAACCCTTTGCAACAAGTCGAGCCTTATGGCGATCGATCTCACCATCCGGCTTGCGTTTCAACTTGTAAACCCACTTCGTACCAATGGCCCTTTTGCCAGGAGGAAAATCATAAAAAGTCCATGTGTCATTTTCTATAAGTGCATCATATTCTGATTGCATGGCAGCCATCCAATTTTCAGAATTCTGTGCTTCATCAAAAGACAAAGGCTCCTCAACATCATGTAAGCTAGACACAGCCAAAGCATAACAATCTGATGCATAAGATGCATGGCGAGAGCCTGAACGAGTATGACTAGACAAAGGTGCATCCAATTTATTGTCACGCAAAGTGTGCACCAGCCATTTTGGCATACCTCTAGCCTGCTCATTTTCAGCCCTTTCCTCATCAAGTACATCATGTACATCTGCATCAGTAATAGGCTGATCTATAACATTTTCAGAAACCCCCATAGGCTGTACATTTGCCTCATTGGAAATTACATTCATATTTCCACCACTGAAAAGAGGCAACAAAGTGTCATAAATGTCCTGTGAGCTTACATTATTGTCTCTAGTACATGACAGCAAGGGCTGAACATAATCTTCCACAAACACTACATCCCGCGAAACCAGAATACACTTTGTTTGTAGATGATATAACCTGTAACCTTTGCTTTCAGCACTATAACCAACAAAAATGCATTTGACAACCTTATCATCCAATTTTCTGCGTTGTGTTTGTGGCACCAAAGCATATGCCAAATAGCCAAAAACACGCATGTGCTCAATAAAAGGCTTTCTATCATGCCATGCTTCATATGGAGTAATAGACTGCAAAGCTTTCGTAGGACACATGTTAAGTACATAAGTGGCACACATGATGGCCTCAAGCCAAAAAGAATGTGACAAAGCTTGACTTTTGACCATACATCATGCCATTTCCATCATAGTGACCTGTTTTTCCTCTCAACAACACCATTTTGTTGAGGTGTATAAGGCACTGTACATTGGTGTTTTATCCCACGACTAGCTAGAAATGCATTAATGGAGGGTGCCCATAGTACATTTCGAGACATTTTCAGCCATAGCCAGAAATTGTTTGAAGCACATAAAAACTTTCGACTTCGCTTTAAGCGGAAATACCCATGCATGCCTGGAGTAATCATCAATGAATGTCACGAAGTACAGGTAATTGCCCAAGGACGGAGTTTGCATGGGCCCACAAACATCACTATGCACAAGTTGCAACCTGCATGTGTCCCGAACTGAACCATCCTTTATAAACTTAGAACACTGCATCTTACCTAAAATACAACCTTCACAAACATGTTTGACAGGTGCTTCAAGAGGCGGCAAAGAAGCAACCATATCAGATTTTTGCAAACGCAGCAAACTGGCATATTTCAGATGACCAAAATGTGCATGCCAAAGTTTTGCATCTGAAATAGCCCTTCAATCTGCAACAACATTTGCAAAATTTTGTCCACACTTGTCATACAAAGTGAGCTTATAGAACCCACGGCACAAAAGGCCAGATGCAACAATTTCATCACCAAAACTGAGATCGTGAACTATACATCTGTCATCCACAAATTTGACTACAAGTCCAAGTCTAGAAAGTGCGGATACAGACAAGAGATTCTTCTTGATCCCAGGTACATAAAGTGCATCAACAAGTGTGAAGGAACTGCCATTAGCAGCAGTAAGCACAATCTTTTCAACTCCCTGAACTGGATAAGAGGCATTGTTGGCACAAGTGACAGAATTCCCATGAGGGACAGACTCGAGAGATGTGAACAATTCACGATGTGAGGTAATGTGCTTTGTAGCACCACTGTCGAAATACCACACATGTGAATCTACAGCAACTGACAAGCATGCATCATGGACAACAGGATTGTAAGTGCACTCTGCGCTAAAAGCCCATTCTGCATCGACATCAGTATCACAGTCTCCTTTCACTGAAGACTCAACAATGGCTGCATTTGTAGTGGAACCAGTATTTGCAGTGGAACCACCCTCTTTCTTCTTAGCCTCTTTGGCCTTCAACTTAGGACACTACTTGATCAAGTGATCATTAGCTTTACAATAATGGCAACGCATCTTCTTCTTGCCCTTATCACCAGAATTTCCAGATGAAGTGCTACGAGCAGAAGCATTAGGAACATAAGTTTTGCCACTCGCAGCAGAACCATAAGAAGTGGCTGCATTGCTGTTACCAACCTTTCTTTGAGAAGCAATAAAAGCGTGTTCAACTGCACGTTGTCTAGTCCTGTTTTTTCTAGAAAGTGACTCTTGCAACAGCAATGTGCATAATGCATCAAACTTGACAATTTTTGGATTTCCTTGGGTCATAAGTCTCTAAGTACTAGCAAAAGTCTGGTAAGAATCTGGTAAGGCATCAAGAACAGTCTGCACAAGGGAACTGTCTCAAATGACTTCACCTGCAGAAATAAGTTGCTCATTGATATCCTTGACACTAGCAAGGAAAGTGTCCATATCATCTTCCTCATGCATAATCTTCGACTCCAGCTCTTTACGCAGCAAAGCAATTTTAGCCTCATTGTGGCTTGCATAAAGACCAGGCAAAATATCCCAAGCCTGTTTTGCAGATTTTGCTGAACGGATGTGAGAAACAATGGTGTGCTTCACACACAACGCAATCAATGCATGAGCCTGCGCATCCTTTACATCCCAAGGAGCTTGTTCTGCCATAGGCAAAACAAGTCTAATAGCAGCAATCCTTGCAGCAAGACCTGCAACATCCTCAACATCGCCTACATCCTTAGAACCCGGACGTACACCAATGCCCTGCACAATATTCCAGACGCCCTTTGACAGAAGAACGTGTTGCATCATATAATCCCGCATAGGGTAATTGTCCCCATCCAACTTGCCCTCAGCAGCAAACATCTTGAAGACATTTGTGTTGTTGTCAACCATGGTAAATGCTGCACCTAATGTGAAAACTTCTCAAAAATAAACGGAGGGGGAACACCACGTGCTATATAGCACAAACCGTAGAAGACTGTAAGGCACCTGTTATGCAGAAAACGGCACTGACACAAACTCTGCACAAAATGACGAAATAGCCTGTGGAGTACTGCCTGTAGTGGAAACGGAGGCCGAAATGAGCCCAAATCAGAAATCTGAGCAAACTGAGCTCTATGTGCTTGCCCAAAATATTTGTCGACCTGCGAACGCTCGCCAAAGCTCACTGAAATCGAAGAAAGTGAGCAGACGTGTACTAGAGCAGCTGGCGACTAAGCTCGGGAGGACGCAACCTGCTCTGATACCAATTGTTGGAATTAGGGTTGTAGAGAAACGCACACAGCTTGGAGAAGACAAAGGAAGCTCAAGGCACACAATAGAGAGTGTGTTACTTAGTGTGAAATGGAAAGATTGATAGCTCTAGAGTGATGGGCGTATATACAATGCTCAGGGGAAAAAACCTCCTAAAGAGGGAAAAAATGCCCCGACGATCCTAGCGTGTTCACACACATCACTACCACATGTATATGGTAACAGCCTTGCGACGCACATTTTTTTTTAATTAATAGTGCAATCTTTAAATATAAAATATTTTGTATCTCTCAAATAAATCCTACTATTATCAAGAATAGTCTCTCATTAGGTCTCATCCGGCATGGTGCATACAAACGGCCATTCTCTCAAGCGAGAAGCTCCTTACTTATTTACTCTTTGTGCTCCGTTAACCATAACTCAGGGCATTCCAAAGTGGGTTTTGAGAAAATATTCGATAACAATGGCAAGAGAAGGATGTGTCTCTAACTTCTCTTATTCACTCTTTGTGCTCCGTTAACCGTAACTCAAGGCATGCCAAAGTGGGTTTTGAAAAAATATTCGATAATAATGGCAAGAGAAGGAGGTGTCTCTAACTTCTCTTCGAGAATTCCATAAATAACAATGTTCTTGGAATGTCGCTCCTGTTCCTTCAAATATTCTATATCCACATCCTCAACATTCTTTGTTTGGACCATAGCTTGCACATGAGAGAGGAATTAGGAACCACATTGGTATCACATACATCTGACCAAGACTTGTTTGTGAATACATTTTTCATATCACATATATCACAAATCATGGTGTCAAATTTCTCCTCTTTCAATACATGGTTATACTCCAGTTTGCGCATACGTTGCTTCAAAGCATTCAAGTCCACAATAGAGTTTTTACATTCTTTAACTTCCTCTTTAAGTTGCATCAAAGGTGTTGTTTGTATCTAAAGTTTCCACTCAAGATGCTCATTCTCAACAACAAGAACCCCTGGCGTGCCATTCTCCATTGCAAGTGCCCCGTAAGTCTTCAACTTGCTTGTTTACGGTCACTTGCAACAATACCAAGTATGACATGATCATGGTTTTTAATGTCGTTGATGGAGTGGTTGTGTTGCTATCTCCATATTTGAGATATTTTGGATCATTTTCTACAATGGTTGTGGACCTTGTTGAAGAAGAAGAACTCTTGCGAGGGCCGGAAGACATTGTATGTAAAATAAGAGATGAGAGTCAACTTCCTCGCGCCTGTTCAATTTAGAAATTTTGTTGCAGAAAATCATTTTATTAACCAATTCTTTTTTTTACATTACTACCTACAGGGCATCATGCTCTTTGATTGAAGCTATAGATTACCCAAATCGGAGTCTATTTGAGAAAGTTACGATCAAAAGAGTGAACTATTGTCTACTAGGTCAAAAATGGATGAGAGAGAGAGAGAGAGAGAGAGAGAGAGAGAGAGAGAGAAGAGAAGAAGAAGAAGAAGAATACATAGAGATCTCGTGGAGTATAGGCACAAAAATCATGCAGCTTCTTATTCTCTATTATCCACATAGTGGTGATATGGACGGCCAATAATGTCCACTTGCCAAGCCATAGTGGTCTTTATCCCAACAAGAAGGTTGTCAGTTACTAATGATAACAATCCACATTTTTGTTTGGGTATCGAGAATGCAACTAAGCTATCTATCAAATATTTTAGGCTAAGAGAACTCCATTGAGCTACATTAGTTTGATGTACCAAAAGAGCATTACTTTTCCATTTGGTCAAGTAAGTAATCCTATCCTAGATCACTTTGTTTTGAGTCTTTCACGAGTAGCATGTTCCTAGTATCCTTTTGGCCATTATCTAAAAACGTGGAAAGGAATTGCCCTCATAGTACGCATAGAGAGCTGCACATAGGTTCTCAGCGCACCGTAAGAGAGAAATTTCCACCAAAATTCATGTGTAGGATAAGGCTAAGCATTGTGCAGTTCAAACCACCTGCATGCCTTATTCTACACGTGATCCCTTTCCATCTCTTGTTCAAGAGCTCCTTACTCAGTCATTGGATGGTGTTCACCTTTCCATCTCATAAGCGACATGAATAGGTTGAAACATCTCCTCTCGTAGTTGTCCTCTAGCCAACTATTAGGTAAGCAAGAAAAGCAAGTTGTTTGTGGGATGTGGAAAAATTTTGCTAGTTTTCTTTATAATGAGGTGAAAACTAACATAGGATTTTGGAGTTTCCATTGATGAAAAATTCACTAAATTCTCGATGGAGTGGCATAGAGTCAATAGTAGGCCAGTGTTGACTAGTAGTAGCATCTTATAAGGTTACAAGACCACTAGTAGCATCTTTTATTTTGCAATCAAATAATGTTAGGTGATTGTACCCACACCGACACCCACGCCCGTACGTCGTAGGGGTTGAATCATAGTGGGCGTGCTTAAAGCTTCTCGCCTTTACCACTAGTAGCATCTTATGTTAACCTAATTAATAGTCATGAGATTTACATCCCATATGCATATGCATTATTATCGAGTTCCCTTTGAGCACAACAGTACATAATATGCAACTGTAAAATGCCAACTACAACAACATGCACACTCTTTTATGTAGTGGGAGTCAACATGTTTCCGCAACAGCGTCGCCATGTCTTTGCTGTTGTTCTTGAGCAGCGAAAGAAAGGAGGCGGGGCAGGGAAGGTGACCCACCTACACGCGGTTTCTCTTTCACTCCGACGCCCTGTCCGTGGCATACCACCCATGTTTCCGGGTAACTCTCTCTCTCTCTCTCTCTCTCTCTCTCTCTCTCTCTCTCTCTCTCTCTCTCTCACACACACACACACACACACACACTCACACACACACACACAGGCACCCACGCGCACAAGGATCAGAGTGGACCTTTCTTTTTATAAGCCCGATCCCTTGCATTCCAAGATTCTGGCTGCTTCTCATCACCTTCACATCCTTGACTCATTTGGGTCTTGCGATTGTAGGTCTTGTAAGTTGGCTTGGCTTGGCATTTTTGCAGTCACACCAGTCTGCCTCTAGTTGTAACCTCCAATCCCTTTGCCAGGGTCTCACTTCATTCTCTTTTTGCAGAATTCTCATTCTCTCTTTTCGCAATATTATGGGATGTGCGTTTTCGAAGGAGGTCGAAAGCCCTACCACAAGCTTAAAGGAGACCTCCTCATGGGACAAAATGATTCACAGAAGGTTTACCATCCAAATCAACAGGAGCTTGAGGACAAAGTCGGACGGGAGCTACGTCGCTGCTATCTTCTCAGCCAATTATGGAATCCTTAGAAAGCATGCCCCTGTCAAGCCATTGGATAGCAAAGTTTTCTTGCAAAATTCCTCTACGTCAGGTATGTCTTCTCCTGGACGTTTGAGGCTGTGGTCTCACGTCAGTGCATCTTGGGGAGAGCAATCTCGCCCTACGAAAATTATTTTTTGAGTTCTGAAACCCTGGCCTCTTGCTTGGCATTCATAGTAGATATCAAAGCTCCAATCTGTAAAGACGTTCTCTTTTGTGCTTTTCATGTAAACGATATATGCCTGTTCATCATAAGTATCATGCTAAAGCAAGGGTTCATGACAAGGGAGAGGTTAGCTTCTTAGCGCAGCCTTTCCGTGGGCTAAGTTTTTATCTTTTGCTACAGAAAGCTGTGTTCCTACGCATGCAAGGTGTCCGATTATAAAATCAGATGCAATTGTACATACGAACTCGGTGGAAGATACCGTTGTCCCAGTATCGAGCATAAAGAGCACGTCTGATTCGTTAGAGCCTGAAGGATCAACTTCCAGCACCAAGGAGAGCTTGGAGACTATCGACATCCTGGAGCTCATGAAGGGGCTTGGCGAGGAAGATGTTTCTGCAAATTTTGAAAACTTGCATGAGTTTTCTTCGAATTTGGTGCTACCTGAAATCAAGCAAACATCTTCGACAATAGTCTCTTGCAAACCTTCTGATAAGTTGCATGCAACTGATATTGTCTCAGCCAACAAGAGAACTAGAAAACAAAGGCCCAAATCTTCTTCATCTATCAACTTGATTGGATCTGTAGAAGATGTGGATATGGCTCTCTCTGCAAGACGAGGGATTACACTATCGCCTTTGATGAGCTCAAGAGAAGTTCACCAACACAAAAAGAAAATGATGGTGGCCCCATTTGGACAAACCATATTAGACCAGAACATCCACCCTCATGATGAAAATGGTGTCATTAGTATCCCTGAATGCACAAGCATCACCACCATAGATGATCCATTGAGTCAAAAGAGAGAAACTCTGCAAAGGGAGATTTCCTTCAAATACATGTTCAACCATAATAGCGGTAGTGAGAGGAAAAACTCTCTCTATTCAAATGTGGATGCTCTTCACACACCGGTCCATGAAGCAACAGCAGCTATTTGTATAAGTGATAGTCTGGCTTTTGCAACTGCTCATTTGTATGAAGGGGAAGGCACCGGGTCTCCTTCAAGTCCGCAGTTTTCAACCACCACAAGCCTTAAGGATTGGTTGCCCTCTAGTAGTCATCCTTTGACGCCTGCAATTAGCTTACTATCTGACAGAAAATGTCCTATTTCTGAAACACTTCATATACTGCCATCCCAAAGTGCCTCAAATTACTTGCCAACATTGCAATGTCAAGATCGACTGGAGCTAGAAGACTTTGGAATTCCCGTCTTCGATCCTGAGATGGTTGACTCTTTTGAAAATGCTGTAAGAAACCTTTCCAAAGAGGAGTGGAATGCAGTGAGAAGTATAGAGGACAGCCCACACAATTTTCTGCGCCTGGTGAAGGCTCTCAGGAAGAGCAGGTCGAACTCTGTGTGTAGCCAGAATAAAAATGCAGAAAACTTGAATTTTGATACGATGAAGCCAGACAGCAATGCAGGGAAGGACGCAAAAGACTGCTGTGAACCTTGGAAATTGCCCGACAGAAAATGTAAATACGCAGAAAACATGCGGGCTTTCATGCGACAGAACAGCTTAGATATAGGAAAAGCTTTTTTCCAAGTGAGAGCTAGAGATGACACGGGCATGACCAGTGTAGTGTTCTACTCCACGGCAGAAGTGGGCTCAAAGGCTTATGAGGATTGCAGTCATGTACGAAGCATTCTGCAATCTTTAATGGGGATTTCTTTTGAAGAGAAGAGTGTATCGGAGCATCAAGAAGATGAGCAAGAGCTCAGGCATGCTTTGAACATCTCAGTGGCGATAGTGCCCACTATTTATGTGAGAGGGAAATACATTGTGGGCATTGACAACATTCTGCATCTACACAAGAAAGGATTGTTGGGCTCCATGTTGAGGGAAGCGGGTGGGTAATGAGTCGAAAGCGATGATGCAAAAATTTGCAGAGGGCCGATCCCTGTTTGTTGGCTACTTTGCAAAGCTAGGAGCAACCAATTTATTGTCATGCAAGGTTTGCACCAACCATCTTGGCAAACCTCTAGTCAATTTCAGCCCTACCTTTATCAATTATATATTGTAGATCTGCATCAAAAACTGGTTGATCAATAACATCATTTGAGACCTGCATAGGCTGCACAAGTTTCTCATTAGGCCTTACAAGGAGGAGGAGGAGGAGGAGGAGAAGTGAACATTCACAAAGAAATGTACATTGTAGATTTAAGATTGATGACCATCCCTAGTTAGAAAATGGATATGTTAGTGACATCCTCTAGCTTATCAACTCTCCCAATTTATTCCCAATGCTTCCTTAAAGGGAGCTAGTGCCAAAGGCATAGTTTCAATTGTAGGTGAACACTTAGTTTAATTTAAAAGTAGGTGAAGTGACACTTAGTTTAGCTTTCTTGCTCAAAGACGAGTGCCTCGTTTGCTTCGTGATGGCCTTGTTTTATAAAGTTCCTAATGGTAATAAAAATAATTATCTTTTTGTGTCATGGATTAAAAATAGAGATGATTTGAACACTTTCCATTGCTATTCTCTTAGATATGAGAAGTTGTTTGCTAGCTTTTCATAAAAAAATAAATCTTAAAACATGGACACAAACACATATTTGGCTCCTATCAAATATATGGTGATGGTTTAGTGCAAACTTATGTTCCAAGCACCCTTACTTACACTAGAATGATATGATACACTTTTGCAACGATTTGTTTTTCAAGGCAAAGTCTATGATATGATCAAAGGCTAAGTTGCCATTCATGAGCAAGAACATAGATGGAGCATAGGTTTGCACACATTATATTTATGTATAATTCAATGAACAAATTCTTCATCCGATTTTATTTTATATTTGGTGATGAGTTCACATCATTTCTATTTCTATTTTTTATATTACCTAATTCTTCGAACAAGATGTTTGTCAACATTTAAGATTACCCAAATTTATTAAATTGGAGGTCTCCATCAATACAAGATTTTGGATTTTGAGTAGATATATGAATTTGAAAAAAATATTCAATTGAGATTGGTGATCTTGCAAGAAGCTTTCCCCTTAGTTTTCTCTATTTTGTAAAAGACAAGCCTTGTTAGTGCTTCTCAGTGTTTCCATTAATAAGCATGCCAAATCGTCCATGCTGGCCTGATGCTTTATGCCACCAGCCATGTATGATGTTAGGATGCCATATCGTAAATGGGAACATGGAAAGGCCATGTCACCATCCTACATGATAACTATAGTTTAGTAGTCACCATGTCCGCTCAACATGTCAATAACCCACCTAACACTGGTATATCATGCATGCACACATGGAATGTCGCTTCATTGTCTTTCATGGTAGCTTAATAAGGCCTACTCACCATGCTGTGTGGGATTCCATGTCTCCATGCTAAACAGACTACCACCATATCATGCCACATGAGATGCCATATCGTTAGCATGGACCTTATGATTGTAATTTTTGAATTCGATTATTTTAGAATTCGATAATAATGAAGTTAGTTATTTATTCAAAAAAGAATAGAAAGATATTTTTTGTCCAATACATACATTTCACATTGAGTTTTCTTTAATTATGTTTAAAGTAAGTATATATTGATTGTTTTAGCACCTTTTTCTCCTACCCTTGTGGCTATTTTTTGAAGTGCCATACCAAAAGGCAAGAGCACTCAACCATGTCTACATAGATACTCTCTTAGTTCTTGTTAGTGGTATGCACACGCTTAAGCTACATCCATGACCTCCTCTTTGAGTATGAGGGAGGATCACAATCCTCCGACCATACATTATGCTCGGGGGGTTCACCGTCCAGTACCCCCTATATAACGTGTGTTCATGGTGTTATAAAAACACTTCCTTTAACACATGAATGAATAAAATGACCTCTTATTTTAGGATTTTTTTTTCAAAATTGGATATTAAACCCTCTTATTTTAATGTATCTCTATTTAATTGCCTAATTTTTTTGAATTTTAAAACCCCTCCTTTCAAACTCATGTTATACACTAACATGATTACATAGTGCACCCCTTGAGACATTATGGATACTTAGAAACATCCCATATATTCCTTTATCCCCTTTAATTGAATAGTCCACACATTATAGTGTTGACGCACTTTGTTGATGTTGACATGGGCTTTCCAACATATCTTGAAGCCAAATCGAGGCCTAGACCGTGTAGAGCACACTGTGTATGCACAGTTATGGATGGAGTCCACAGGGGTTTAAAGAGGTCAGACATTCATAGAGGTGTGTAGCCCAACACACCACAAGCTTGGTCATGCTCGATCAGTGAGCGAGCAAGTGTGAACTACCAAGCGTTTATAAGAGGGATACCTATGGTTGGGTGATGGAGATCTATTTTAGGTGTTTCGTGTGGAGGCATATGATGCCTATGTTTCATTAGTATCAAAGTAGTAACGATGCATTGGGCAAATACCAATTCCATTTAAAAGATAAGTCTATTTCAATCATCATGGATTGGAATGGTTTCCTTTTAAATTTCCTTTTCTTTGAGAAATTGTGTTCTTTGAATGAGATTAAGAGCAATTGCTATTAAATATTTGTGTATTCATGCACACATATCAAGCATCATTAGGTGGTGATTTAATAATGTTGAGTTGCTTTAGGTTTTAGAAAAGTGATAGAATCAGTTGAGATAGAGCCTAGTGGGCCTCACATTTGGCTTGATTGTGAAGAGAAAGCACAATTAGAGCCGAATCACACAATGCATTAGAAAATTCAGTGAGGTTAAGTATTAATAAGGTGTCACACTACCTTTTAAATTTTGGAAATCAATTGGTTGCATAACTATGTGCACACATTGCCTACACATGTACAAACATTTTTCCTCGCATAATCACCTCTTGAAAACCTCTCGGATGAGCCCACGATTTGGTGTTTCCATTTTCAAGGAGTTTCACACAAGTTTTTCAAAGTCACGTCCTTCATTTGAGGAATCTAAAAAGTGCCTTAGATTCTATTGGTTAGTCTCACAAATGCTAATCTAATACTTACAAAAAGGTGAGTACTAACAATATCACTAGAATTCAGGACGTGTTCCTTGAATTTGCTAAAACAAAATGTAGGGAATGTGACTACACCATAATATTTTTTGTTTAATCTCACTAATATCACAAATCTTATGCGGGACTTGGCTCTTAAAGAGATTACACGGAAGAGAATAGACCTTGCCAACTCATTACCTTCCTTTTTTGCCACATAATCATTACATGTCACCATTTTAACACGTCATCATATGACATGGCAGATGAGGGGATCCCATCCACCACCTCATCTTTCTACCTATGCATTCTATGTCATCAATCATCCACATCAGTTTGTCACATGGATGACCATGTCATTCATGCATGGCCACCTCAATAGCCATGTCCTTTTTATTTTTATTTTAAAATAATATAAATAAAATAAAAATCAAGATATCTCAACCTAATTATTTATGTGATAATTTAAGAAAAAAAAATATATTTTTGGGTGATTTTTTTTAAAAAAAGTGTAAATTGACAATAAAATTCTATTTATTTGAAATATCATTGGATTATCAAAAAAAGATTAAAAAAAAAAAAAAACAGCTTTTGGTTTACTTATGCACAGGGGTTTGGGACCTTCCGTATCGATACAAGCCGCACGTAGCTTGCGACGGAAAAAACGTCCTCCACATTCCTTGATCACATCGCGGACCAAGCGGGAGCTCATCGTAGTCGATGCCCTGGTCATGGACACGGTCCACCGTCACTCATCGCCTATCGAGCCTCGTCGGTCACCCCGACCGTGTCGAGCCTCGCGAGACCCGAAAACAGCCGAAAGTAGCCAAGCCCGTCGGTCGAAGGTAGCTTTGGCACTCGCCCGAGGGGGGGGATTGCATCCCAACGTCACAAGAGGGGTGCGGGAAACTCGTCGCCTCACCTTACCTGTCCTTCGCTCCGCGGTTCACCCCGTTCCCGTCTCAACTAAGCACCACTATCCTTATAGTTGTACACAATCCGGCACGGGCTAACAAACCCCCCAAGAACCATGACCCATGGGCCAGCAAATGGGGGAGACACACGGTGAGTTGACGGGATGGCTCATGGTGCGGCGAGGAGCCAAGCGCACGGACGAGGGCCGACGGGTGCTTGATGTAGTCACCGGTGACTCCATTGTGATTTGGCCGACTACGTCGATGGAGGATAACTGAGGGCATGGATGCGTTGATGGGACAGCATGGGCTGATAGTTGGGCCGACGCTCCGAGCATGTCAGCGAGGGCTAACAGGTACGTGAAGCATGAAGCAAACGACATCATTGTCAATGACAACGTGATAGGGCCAATCAAGGTCGGGTGCACCTACGGACTGACTACGTCAAGAAAGGACAACCAAGGGGTCATCTGTGTAAGTCTTCGATGACGGGATGGGGCGGGGCGATAGGGGTGGACAGGCAAACAGGTGCCTGAAGCACAGAGTAGACAACGCCACCATTGACTGCATCGTGATGGAGCCGATCGAGGTCAGTAGCACCAATAGAGCCGAAGAGCCATGCATGAAAAGAGTAATGGGGCGGCGTGGGTCGACGGGTGAGCCACGGGAGGATCAACAAGTACGTGAAGGACGGAGCGAACAATGCCACCGCCGACTCCACCGTGATGGGGCCTATAGCATCGACGAGGCCGAGAGGCCGTGCACGGGTGGGATGATGGGACGGCATGGGCGAATGGGTGATCCAACACAATGGGTGTGTCGACGGGTGCATGAAGAATAAAGCGGACAATGCCATGGCCAATGACACCATGATGTGGCTGGTAGCGTCGATGGGGCCACCTGTGTTATAACTAGAAGGATGGCCACGAGACTTTGTAGGGGTGGAGAAATGGAGTTAAAACCCACCCGTGCACGGCCTCTTGGCCTCGTCGATTTGGGCGGTTCAGATATAATTTGGACGGTTTTGAACCATACTATACGCTAAAATGGACCGTACATGCCATACGATCCATTTTAATGCATAGTATGGGCCTTGACCACCCATAGTAGTTTGGATGGCTATTCAACTTTACACGTGTTGGGAAATAGCGCTCATCTCTACCCGTGAATTTTTTTTTGGCCATCTGATATCGTTTGGGAGGTCCCGATACATAATATACACTAAAATTGGCCATATCGGAGCCAATGAACCATTTTAGCATATAGTATGAGCCTTGATCGCCCAAACCATATTTGATCCCTGTGAAAATTTGGAGAGATGGAGAAATGGCTCTCACCCCCTGACGTGCAAAGTCTTATGGCCATCTAATATGGTTTGGGTGTTCCCAACTCACACTATGTTCTAAAATGGGTCGTATGAGCCATACAACCCATTTTAACGCATAGTTTGGGCCTGGATGGCCCATACCATACTGGATGGATGTGCAACTTTGCACGCGTGGATAATTTTTTCTCAATTCCACCCATGAAAAGTTTTAGAGCCATCCAATATGGTTTGGGCAGTCCCGACCCATTCTATGCACTAAAATGGGCCCTATGTCTCATACGATCCATTTTAGTACATAGTATGGTCCTTGAATGCCCATACCAATTTGGATGGTTGTGCAAATTTGCAGGGGTTCAATAATGGTGCTCACCCCCACCCATGAAAACTCTCCTCTCCATCCAATATAGGTTGGGTGATCAAGATCCATACTATGCGCTAAAATAGGCCATATGAGCCATATGGTCCATTTTTGCGCATAATATGGACCTTGATCACCCAAACCATAGATCAAACGGCTATGAAACTTTTTCCGAGTGGGAAAATAATGCTCACCCTCACTGGTGCAAAGTTTGGTTGCCATCCAATATGGTTTGAGCGGTCTCAATCCATACTATGCATTGTAAACCCTAAACCCTGAATCCAAAATTGTAATCCCTAAACCATAAACCCAATACCTTAAACCTTGAACTCTAAACCTAAATCCTTATTCTTAAACTCTAACCATATACCATAAACCCTAAAGAGTAAATCATAAATCATAAACCATAAACCTTAAACCTTGAATCAAAAAACCTAAACCCTAAACAATAAACCTTAAAACCTTGAACCATAAATCGTAAATCCTAGACCCTGTACTCTATACCCCAAAACCCTAACCCTAAGCCTTAACCCATAAATATTAAACTCGAATGGTTGTGGAACTTTAATTTGGTGGGGGAATGGTGTTTCACAGCCATCTAATATCGTTTGCACGGTCCCCATCCATACTTTGCGCTAAATGAGCCTTATGGCTACCCTACACCCTAAATTGTAACCATGAACCATAAACCCTAATCCATAAACCCTAAACTTGGATGATTGTGCAACTTTGCACGGGTGGAGAAATGGTGCTCACCTCCACCCATGAAAAGTCTCACAGCCATCCGATATGGTTTGGACTGTTTCGACCCATAGTATGTGCTAAAATGGACTATATGGCTCATACGACCCATTTTAGCACTTAGTATGAGCCTTGACCACCTATATCATATCCGATGGTTGTGAAACCCTACATGGGTCGGGAAATGGTGATCACCCCTACCCATGCAAATTTTCCAAACTTTTGAAACGGTAAGGGCAGTCAAGACCCATACTATGTGCTAAAATGGAATATATGGCTCATACAACAAATCTTAGCACATAGTATAGGTCAAGACCTCCCAAACCATATTGCATGGCCATAAAACTTTGCATGGACATGGTTGAGCACTATTTATTCATTTGTAAAATGTCTCACAACCATCCGATATGGTTTGGGTGCTCAAGGCCCATACTATGCACTAAAATGGGTTGTATGAGCCATACGACCCATTCTAGCGCATGGTATGGTTTGAGACCACCGAAACCATATTGGATGGCCATAAGACTTTGTACCGGTGGGGATGAGTACTATTCTTCCATCCCTGTAGATTTTCATAGCCATTTGATATAGTATCGGAGATTAGGACCCATAATATGTGCTAAAATGGGCCGTATGAGACATACGGTCAATTTTGCACATAGTATGGTTAGGGACCGCCCAAAATATATTTGATGGCCACAACACTTTACAAGGATGGGAGTGATCACCATTAACTTACCCCTATAATGTTACACAACCATCCGATATGGTATGGGCGGTCAAGGCCCATATTATACGCTAAAATAGGACGTGTGAGCCATACAACCCATTTTAGCGTTAGTATAGGTCGGGATTGTCCAAAGTATATTGGATGGCCACAAGACTTTTCATGAGTGGAGAAGAGTATAATTCTTCCACCCCTACAAATTTTCCAGCCGTCCGATGTGGTTGAGCAGTCAATGCCCATACTATATGCTAAATTGAGACATATGGCTCATACAACAAATTTTAGCACATAGTATGGATCTAGACCTCTCAAACCATATTGTATGGCCATAAGACTTTGCATGGGCAGATTTGAGTACTATTTTCTCATTCGTGCAAAGCCTTGCAGCTATCCGATATGGTTTGTGTGGTCAAGGCCCATACTATGCAATAAAATGGGTCGTATGAGCCATACAACCCATTCTAGCGCATAGTATGTTTTGAGACCACCAAAACCATATTGCATGGCCATATTACTTCACCCCTACAATGTTACACAACCATCCGATATGGTATGGGAGGTCAAGGCCCACATTATGCGCTATAATGAGACATACCCATTTTAGCGTTAGTATTAGTCGGGATCGCCCAAAATTTATTGGATGGCAACAAGAATTTTGACAAGTGGGTGAGAGTATAATATTTTCATCCCTGCAAATTTTTGAAGCTATCCAATATGGTATGGGCAATCAATGCATGGCCTTGCTTGTGGCACATCTCTTATTATCCTGAAATGTAACTTTTAAAAAAGAGCCATTTCTAATAAGTTTTGATTGAGCTTTATATTATAAAGAATAGCAAACAACATACTTTAGAGATCATTTTGATAGGCTTGTGTGTATTTCGAGTGAATATCATGCTTATTATTTTTTTCAAAAAGAGGGGATATTATCAAGTCATAGGGGAAGGGAGGTCAGGAATGAAGAGAGAGGAGAGACTTGGCACATAGTGGATATATGAGGGCCAAGAGGGAAGTGAGCACTATGCAAACAAAGCCTTGACTTAGCCTTATTCTTTTGTGTATGGTTAAAGATCAACAATGAATTTTTTTGTGAACTACAAGGTGTAAAATGTGCATCATATGTTCCAAAGGGATAGTATGAATGCAAATGTGTCAATCAGAAGCTACTAGCTATGGAATTTGGGAGTTTGACATGAAGCATTGCTCTTGTTGTACTTTTTTGAAAGATGAATTTCATGAGCAACTTGTTTTAGAGATGGCCATATGGTATGGCAAGGGGCTGTTGCAGATGGAGGGAAAAGGGGTTGTTGCCTCCAAAGGCTCCTGGTCTTATATGCTCTACCAATCAAAGGAGAGCAAAAGCAAAAACATTATTCAGCTATTTAGAAGCAACATGCCCATATTTGGTGTACAAACTAGGGAGGAGGCAATGTGATGTAAGGTTTGAATTTATACTATTATATGTTGTCTGGCTGAAAAATTTCTTACACCAATCATGATGAGATGTCTTAGAGGCATAGGCAACTATAGTCTTGTATGCTCTAGTAGTCAAGGGAGAGAAAAAGAGAAAAAAATATTCATATCTCTAGAAGCAGCATGTCAATAGTTGGTGTAAAAGTTAGGGAGGAGTCCGTGTGATGTAAGGTTTTAATTTTATAATATTATGTGTTGTCTACCATAAAAACATATTATAGCAATCATGATGAGGTGTCTCAGAGGCATAGGTAGCTAGACATAACAGCTACTTGGAACTGACGTAGTGTTGGGCACTTTTGTGAGTTGATATGCATGCCAATTGTATGCCCTTGGCAAAACACCTAAATATTTTGGTGACAAAATGTAATCTTTTAGAATGCAATTCTAACAAGATGTGCCCAAATTGGCCAGGATCAATGCTTTAATGTGTTTAGAATGAATGCACTGAAAGGGCTTCTCCTTGAATAGGGTGACTTTTTCTAGCTACTTAAACACATGTGGCAATGTAGAAGATATTGACTTGGGGGAACAAGTTCATGAATAAATTTATAGACAAGGATTCCTAGGAAAACATTACTACGCTTGGACATGATATGTGTACGAGATGTGGTGCTCTAATAAAAGCTCAACAATTGTTTGAGGCACTGCCTAATTGTGATGTGGTCCCTTGGTCTGTATTGATTGGGGTATGCCATCAAGATGCTTTTGAATTGCTATGTGTGGATGCATTGAAATTCAAAGCAGCTTGATGTAGTCACCTATGTGTTGCTTCTAAAAGCTTGTTCTAGCAATCAACCACTTGAAAAAACAGAGAAAATATATGATGATATCACGAAATAGGATCTGTTGGGGGAGGGAACTCTGTTTGGCAATGCTTTAGTGGATATGTATGCCAAATGTGGTGATCTAGTAAAGACAACATAAGTGCTTGATGATGATCTGCATGCGAGAGAGAGAGAGAGAGAGAGAGAGAGAGAGAGAGAGAGAGAGAGAGAGAGAGAGAGAGAGATAAAATGTTATATTAAACATCTTCAAAAGGCCAAAATGACCTATGAGAACAAACTAATACAATCTTAGTGGATCTAATCCAATGTCTAGGTACAAAGATAAAAATGAAGTGAAAGACTAAAATTATCATCATCAATGCTTGAGAATGTGTGGCATTGAGCCTTGTCCAAAAAAGTATTGCATTGGTTGTTGAAGAACTTTGTCAATGTATGCCTCTATTAATAGTCATATTGGGCCTCTCCCATGTCGTGCTAGAATATTCCTGGTCCTATGATGGAGCCTCCATCAATGTTGTGGTCGCCCTCGTAGACCTTGGGCGTCTAGCTCTCCTAGGCTCAATGGCTCTATCAGCTAGTATACCTCTGGTTTAAGTGGTCTCTGAAGTCTGTTATCATGAAGCATGCTCATTTGGCTGCTAAGTCCATGCTCTAAAGAAATCAATGATCTCCCTCTGTAAATGTCTCCAACTACATGAATCTCAAGAGACTCTCCATGTGTTTGCATAGCTCTAGCAAAAACAACTTGAGGAATCTATGATCTTGATATCTCATGACGTTGTCTCTGGCATTATATGACACAGTTGGCATATACTGGTCACTATTAGTACTCTCCTAAATTTGTCAATCTCTAGTTGATGCAATGATGTGTGCATCTGACCAATAGCATATCATATCCCGTAGGATAATTGAGTGTCCATATAGATTGGTCTAATCACATATCCATCCTCTATTAGCTGGAGAAGATTCTCTCTATAGAAATCCGTTATCGTTTCCATCTCATGAATTGGATGTATCCATATGTTTATAGTATCTAGCTGAATCAAATCTCGACCTACAAGTCTAGTGATCGTGAGAGAGATAGGGAGGGTGCATGCAAGCATCTATTATTATTGCTAACTGGTCCTCAAGTCCTGACCCTTCATCGTCTCTAGGCACCGCTCGTGTTAGGGGCTCGCTTTGGACGTCGCATTGCTAATAATAGCCAAAAGTGGAGATTGCCCCGGTACTAATAATCAGTAGCAATGTTTCAGAGCTAGCACTAATAATAGCCTAGACCGCCATGAATGAGTAGTTGCATTCCTCGTTTCTGCTGGCGGCCCAGCTCGCCCAGCACTCTACCCTCCATGCGCTCCTCTGCGTGATGTTGGTGGCCCACCATTCCTCCCTCTGCAATGTGTCCTCTGCATGCTGTTGGCAGGCCACCAAGAGAGGGGAGGTAGCTAGCGCGCACAAGATTAATCTCATTAGGCACTGAGGCCTCATCCCAAATCACCCGAGATATTATATAGACTTGCTATGAGATGTGCCGTTGAGAGAGAGAGAGAGAGAGAAAGAGAGAGAGAGAGAGAGAGAGAGAGAGAGAGAGAGAGAGAGAGAGAGAGAGAGAGAGAGAGAGAGAGAGAGAGAGAGAGAGAGAGAGAGAGAGAGAGAGAGAGAGAGAGAGAGAGAGAGAGAGAGAGAGCGAGCTAGCTCGAAGCTGATCCGTGCAGGCAATAGTGTCAACACACAAACCATGCAAAGGGAAAAAAAAGGGGAGGGGCTGGAGCTCCCCTATCATCCGCGTGCGCGCGTGGATGATGGGAGGGCTCCAGCCCCTCCCCTTTTTTTTTCAAACTTTTTTGGCTATAAGTTCTCTTCGTCGCTCTCGTGCATCTATTAGGTGGCCATATTGGTGATGCTACGAATGGCTCTTGTCCCATGCTATGCAGCCCCTGTCCGCCGACCATGTTTCATGGATAATATTTGAAAGGGATAAGCAACTCCTCGTGTTCACTTCCTTGGTCGACATGTATGCCAAATGTGACGCGCTTGAGGGTGGTCCTGCTAGGAAATTTCCCTTTGCTTGTTTGTAGAGACGTCCAACATGCTTGAATAAAGCTATATTGATTACTATAGTTACAACTATATATAATTTATACTTCAACTATATATTCTATATATTATATATACTATATATTTATATTTTGGAACTTATGGAGCAGATAAGCCAAAACTTGAAGCTCCAAAACGAAATTTTTTTGCAAAAATTGTATAAAAAAAGGGGGGGGGGGGGGGGGGTAGAGCTCCCCCATCATCCGCGCCCGTGGATGATGGGGGAGCTCTACCTCCCCCTTTTTTTATATAATTTTTGCAAGAAATTATCAAAATTCCAAAACAAAAATTTGATGAATTTTTGGCATTTCTCTAAAAAACACTAAAAAAAGGGGGGTAGAGCTCCCCCATCATCCGCGCGCACGGATGATGGGGGAGCTCTACCTCCCCCTTTTTTTATATAATTTTTGCAAGAAATTATCAAAATTCCAAAACAAAAATTTGATGAATTTTCGGCATTTCTCTAAAAAACACTAAAAAAAGGGGGGTAGAGCTCCCCCATCATCCGCGCGCGCGGATGATGGGGGAGATCTACCCCCCCCTTTTTTTAGCGTTTTTTTAGAGAAATGCCGGAAATTCATTCTACATTCAGACTCTCTGTCCCCCTCTTTTTATTCAAAACATACAAATCATCGAAATTCAAGTAATATATATATACAAATAATTAAAATTCAAGTAATATATTTATACGACACTATATACTATATTGTACAATATATATTAACGACACTATAAATTATATGGTATAATATATATAATATAGTATATATATATAATATCATATATTATGTACTATAACATTATACTATATAGTACTATGCTATATATAATACGTAGTAGTTATATAAATAAATCTTATATATAATATGTAGTACATAATAAATATATTATTTATTATATACTATATAATAGAAAATTTTGTACATATATATCATACAAGTAGTATATAATATAAAGTATATATTATTGTATTTACATCTTATAATATCTAAAGTATATAGATACGTACTATACATATAGTTTACTATAAAGTATACATACCATACATTACAATATATATTTTATAATATATTAAATATATAGATAGATATACAATAAAATTTTTAAGCAATCATATAATGATAATATTTTGTAATATGATAAATATGAAGAGATATATAGTAAATATATTATTAATCAAATCTTAAAAATCAGTACATAATAATAATGTTAAAATATAAAATTTAAATTATTTTTAATATTTTATTGCAATAAGTAAATATGAATACAATTTATTTTTTTATTTATGCACATATTTCAAAGGATTGTGAAAGCAACGTGTGCTAGCAGAAAGATATAAAGAGATGTTAATTTGAATGTGTCTTACTGAGATGATTACTATGCGTATCTTGAAGAATGAATATTTCAAATCTATAAGAACCGTCTTCAATGAATGCATTAACTCGTTAGAGCTATATCCTTTTGCACTTTCTTTGTGTCTTAGACACACTCTCTATCTTTCTGCTTTAACTCGAAAGAATTATATCCTTTTTCACTTTATTTACCTCAAGCATTTATCCTCCTTGTCTGTTTCAAACATGAAAACTTCAGTCATTCTTTCTTGGAAGATTATGTTAAGTATGGAGCCTGATTTACCCTTGTAATTTTCTGTGGTAAAAGCGCACATTTGTAAGGCTCCCATTATAAGAAGAAGCCATCGTGCGTGAAGGAAAATCACTCACCGGAAACCAAAATTTTCACGGACAAGAATCAGGGGCAACTTTAGAGGCCTCGGGGGCGGAGGCCCCCGAGACCTTTTTTTTTCGCCGGAATATTATGGCCGGACGGCGGCCGGAAAGTGGTCGGAAAACAACCGATCGGTTGGCCGGTGGCCGATAGTCAATGGCCGGTGGCCGGTGGTCAGAAGTGAATGGCCGCTAGCCGGTGGCCGAATTCAGAAGCGGACTTGTCTTCTCAAGGGCGGCCACACATGGGCAGATTAGATGGTCCGATTTGGACTTATTCGCACAAGGGCGGCTACACATGGCTGTTTCTCATAAGAGAGGGCAGCCCTGTTGGCCTATAAAAGGAGGCCATTTCTACATACATCTCATAGTGTGAAGTTGATGCAACAAGGTGAGTGTGAGTTGGTGAGAGTGAAGCAAGGCGGGAGCTCTATCAAGGGTTTAATCCCTTTGTAAACTACTTCTTCTTTTGAAGTGCTAAAGCCATCGAGTGGCTGCTTTCCCGTGGACGTAGCCCACATTGGGTGAACCACGTATATCGTGTGTACTCTCTCTCTCTCTAGTCTATAATCTCTTGTGTGTGAAATCTATCTCTCTCCATTAAGTATTCTACTCAAAAATCTATTTAGCTACGTCTTATTTTCTAACAACTGGTATCAGAGAGGTTTGCTCGTAGCTAAATTATCTCAAGGAAAGGATTCCTTGAATTGAGTGGGAGTTATGGCGGAGGAAGGGAAGGTCAAGATTGAGAAGTTCAACGGCAAAAAATACCAACATTAGAAGATGCAGATTGAAGACTATCTCTACCAGAAGGACCTCTATTTGCCACTAGGCGGTCTTGCGAAGAAGCCCGCAACAATGGCAGATGAAGCATGGATTGTCCTTGATCGAAAGGCATTGGGAACAATCCGGTTAAGCTTGGCGTCAACGGTGGCCTTCAATGTTTCGGAGATGAAGACCACGGAGGACTTGATGAAGTCACTTGATGACTTCTACGAGAAACCATCGGCATCCAATAAGGTATTTCTTATGAACCGCTTGTTCAATCTAAAGATGGCAGAGAATGGTTCAGTTGCAGAACACCTAAATGACTTTAACACAAACATAAGTCAACTTCGATCAGTGAAAATCAATTTCGATGACGAAGTGCGAGCTCTCCTTATACTATCATCTCTACCGGATAGTTGGGACAGCCTTGTGATGGCTGTAAGTAATTCTATCTCTGGCACAAATAATCTTAAGTTTGATGATGTTGTGGGTGTTCTCCTAAGCGAGGAAATGCGAAGGAGAAGCACAAGAGAATCATCAAGTGCTGCACTATCAGTGGAAACAAGAGGAAGGCCTAAGGAGAGGTTCAAAAACCAAAAGGGTCGTGATCGCTCAAGGCGGAGCAAGTCACGCACAAAGTCAGTTCTTGAATGTTGGAACTGCGGCAAGAAGGGCAACGTCAAGAAGGATTGCTGGTCCAAGAAGAAGAAGGAGACAGAGTCTCAAGACAACAAGCCAACATCGGAGGCCAATGTGGCAGGTAAAGTAGAGCAAGATGCTCTAATTCTCTCATTAGACAATGTGTCTAATTCCTGGATAGTAGATTCCGGGGCTTCATTCCATGCAACACCACACAAGCAACATTTCCAAGACTACACCAAAGGTAATTTTGGGTATGTATACTTGGGAGATGATGAAGCTTGTGAGATTGTCGGCAAAGGTACAGTTTCTATCAAAACTGCTAATGGAATCAATGGAAGCTTAAAGATGTTAGGCATGTTCCTTCTCTTCGCAAAAATTTGATCTCTACAGGACAATTGGACGATGAAGGTCACAACATTGCATTCGGAAACAAAAGGTGGAAGATCTCAAAGGGATCTTTGGTGGTTGCCAAGGGAGAAAAAGTCGGTACACTTTACTTGTGTACTGTTAGCACGCAACCTTCAGCTTGTGCAGCAACTACAGAAGTTGATAGTGCGGTGTGGCACTACCGACTTGGACATATGAGTGCCAAAGGAATGCAAATCCTTCAAACAAAGAAGCTTCTACCAGGTTTGAAAGAAGTGGACTTAGAGTTCTGTGAAGATTGTTTGTGTTTATGGTAAACAAAAGAGGATAAAATTTCAAAAATCAGGAAATGAAAGAAAAAATAAAAAACTTGAGTTGGTTCATTCTGATGTTTGGGGTCCTGCAAGTACACCATCACTTGGTGGCTCATTGTACTATGTAACATTCATAGACGATGAGAGTAGAAAAACATGGGTTTATGTCATGAAGAATAAATCCGATGTATTTTTCATATTTCAAAGGTGGAAAGCCTTTGTGGAAAATGAAACAGGTACCAAGGTTAAATGCTTCAGATCCGACAATGGAGGCGAATATTGCAGCCAAGCTTTTGAAAGCTTTTTTGCTACCAATGGCATTCGGAGGCAAAGTACAACCCCAAGGACACCTCAACAAAATGGGATTTTGGAAAGGATGAACAGGACAATCATGGAACGAGCACGAAGCATGCGGCTACATGCAGGCCTACCGCTTGAGCTTTGGGCGGAAGCTGTAAGTACGTCTGTGTACTTAATCAATCGGTGACCCTCAACAGCATTGGATGGGGGAGTTCTAGAAGAGGCATGGACAGGTAAACCAGTGAATTATGCATTTCTCAAAGTGTTTGGGTGTGAGGCTTTTATGCACATAGATAGAAGCCTAAGATCAAATCTAGATGCAAAGTCCAAAAAGTGTTTCTTCATTGGCTATGGAGAAGGAGACTTTGGGTATCGCCGATGGAATCGTGAAGATGGTAAAATATTAAGGAGTAGGGATGTAATTTTTAACAAACAAAATATGTACAAAGATTACTTGGAAAGAAAACAAACAAAAGAAACAGGTGATGAGTACATGGAGCTTGAGGACGGTGAAGACTCAAGGACTGCAAACGGTGACAATGTGCAACAACGTCAACCAAATGAGGAGCCTCAACCTATTCCCTGAAGATCTACAAGAGCAAGTAGACCTCCAGAAAGGTTTGTTCCTTCCTTCAACCATCTCTTGATCTCAGATTCTGGAGAGCCGGAATCATATGAAGAAGCTATGCAACATGAATCCAAAGAACAATGGACGAAGAGCATGCAAGTGGAGATGGACTCACTACATCGCAACCAAACATGGGAGTTAGTTGAGTTGCCTAAAGGTAAGCAGGCACTTCAAAACAAATGGGTGTACAAGCTGAAGGAAGAAGAAGGTGGGAAGAAAAGGTACAAGTCTAGGCTTGTGGTAAAAGGTTTTTCTCAAAAGAAAGGTATTGACTTCAATGAAATATTTTCTCCTGTTGTAAAAATGAGCTCAATTAGGCTTGTATTAAGCCTTGTGGCTGCTCATGATCTAAATCTCGAGCAAATGGATGTAAATACGGCATTCCCTCACGGTGACTTAGAGGAGGAAATCTACATGCTTCAACCAAAGGGGTATGAAGTAAAAGGTAAGGAGAAAATGGTTTGCAGATTAAAGAAGAGCTTGTATGGTTTAAAGCAAGCATCAAGACAATGGTACTTGAAGTTTGATCGATGGATGTTGGATCATGGATTCACAAGATGCAACTCGGATCACTGCGTCTACACGAAGAATTTGGGAGATGGGAAATTCATCATCCTAATGTTGTATGTTGATGACATGTTGATTGCAAGTGCTAACATGCAGGACATCAAAGACCTAAAAGAGGAGCTGTCCAAATCTTTTTCAATGAAAGATTTAGGTGCTGCAAAGAGGATACTTGGTATGAAAATATCAAGGGACAGGACGAAGAAGACAATAAATCTATCTCAAGAAGATTACATCAAGAAGGTACTAGAAAGGTTTGCAATGCAAAATGCAAAACCAGTTTCTACACCTTTGCCTGGTCATTTTAAACTAACGAAGGATATGTGTCCAAAGACACAAGAGGAGATAGCCTATATTTCTAAAGTTCCATATGCTGCAGCGGTAGGTTCTCTAATGTATGCTATGGTCTGGACAAGGCCAGACATTGCACATGCAGTGGGAGTTGTGAGTAGGTTCATGGACAACCCAGGTAAAGAGCATTGGCAAGCTATGAAGTGGATACTTAGGTATCTAAAAGGGACAACAACAAATGCTTTGTATTTTGGAGGAACTGATATTTTTCTAGAAGGGTATGCTGATGCAGATATGGCAGGTGACAAAGATACTCGAAGGAGCACTACTGGCTATGTGTTCACGGTTGGAGGCACAGCAGTAAGCTGGGCTTCAAAGATACAGAAAGTGGTTTCACTTTCTACCACGGAAGCACAGTATATAGCAATGACGGAGGCAAGCAAAGAAATTCTGTGGCTTCACAGATTCTTAGAAGAGCTTGGATTCAAACAAGACAATTGTGTCTTGTACAGTGATAGCCAAAGCGCTATCCATCTTGCGAAGAACTCAGCCTTTCATTCAGGACAAAGCACATTGAGGTGAGATATCACTTCATACGCACTCTTTTGGAAGAGGGACAACTAAAGTTAGGAAAGGTGCATACAAGTGAAAATCTTGCAGACATGTTTACAAAGGTGGTCAACAAGGAGAAGTTGAGCTTTTGCTCATCTTCAATCGGCATTCAAGGATAAGAAGCCAGGATGGAAAGCAGTCACACGTTTGGTTTGGAGATCAGTCTCCAAGTGGGAGATTGTTAAGTATGGAGCCTGATTTACCCTTGTAATTTTGTGTGGTAAAAGCGCACATTTGTAAGGCCCCCATTATGAGGAGAAGCCATCGTGTGTGAAGGAAAATCACTCACCGGAAACAAAAATTTTCACGGACAAGAATCAGGGGCAACTTTTTTTTCACCGGAATATTATGGCCGGACGGCGGCTGGAAAGTGGTCGGAAAACAACCGGTCGGTTGGCCGGTGGCCGGTAGTCAATGGCTGGTGGCCGGTGGTCGGAAGTCAATGGCCGGTGGCCGAATTCAAAAGCGGACTTGTCTTCTCAAGGGCGGCCACACATGGGCATATTGGATGGTCTGATTTGGACTTATTCGCACAAGGGCGGCTACACATGGCTCTTTCTCATAAGAGAGGGCAGCCCTTTTGGCCTATAAAAGGAGGCCATTTCTACACACATTTCATAGTGTGAAGTTGATGCAACAAGGTGAGTGTGAGGTGGTGAGAGTGAAGCAAGGCGGGAGCTCTATCAAGGGTTTAATCCCTTTGTAAACTACTTCTTCTTTTGAAGTGCTAAAGCCATTGAGTGGCTGCTTTCCCGTGGACGTAGCCCACATTGGGTGAACCACGTATATTGTGTGTACTCTCTCTCTCTCTCTAGTCTATAATCTCTTGTGTGTGAAATCTATCTCTCTCCATTAAGTAATCTACTCAAAAATCTATTTAGCTACGTCTTATTTTCTAACAGATTAATGGTGCTCTCATAGAACATAGTGTTTCATTAAGGAATGGAGAGCTTCTGCTAAGTGAATATTTCCTTCAGAGCTTGTTACCTCCTTACTTAAACTTAGAATATTTGCAAGCAATCGTTCAGATAGGGAGCTCTGTCTCTAAGGTCAATGTGCTTCCAAGATGGGATCACAAAGACCAAACGCATTACCTCCTTCATCGTACTATGTCCTCTGCTTACCACATTTTACATTCAGATGATTGCGTTTATGTGTTTGATAGTTTAGAAACAATGGAAGATGTTGGTGATGATTCTCTCTATGCCACACCATGTAACAACAATTCAACTCCATTACATTTTAAATGTTGATACTGATGAAGATGCAAAAACAATTGTCCTTAAATAGGGAAAACAACCAAGGAACCAAAACCCTATCTACAAGCACAAGGGTTGGTTGAGCAAATGAGGTAGCAGTATTCAAAGGATACATCCATCATTCTATGGATGAAAGATAGAGGTAAATCATGCAAGCTTTCCAAACTACCAGCGGTTTGTGACCCTCCCAAAATGGTTGAAGAGCTCCCAATCATCTATAATGGCAATGTTTGTTTCGAGCTTCCCCCAGCACATGACAATAAAAGTATGCTTGGGATGGAGCAGAATTAAGATGGTCACCTTTGGTCTCGACCAACATGGCCATAGATTGCACAGTGCGTTTGGGCTATTGTCTTGGAAGTCATCAATCTTGTAGGCTGACATGTCCTTTTTACCTTAGTGAAAGAAAATACAATGATGCCCTTTTACATGGTCATCTGGATAGACAAATCAGCATGTGTTATGTTGCCCACAAAGGAAAAACTAAAATAACCTGTCACTATTGTGAGAAAATGGTCACTTGTTCACATGTTTGCAAGTGTATGATCTATTATGTGATTCCAACGAAATCCACAATAAAATGTTTGGTGATCTAGTCATGCCAATACGAGTTCACAAAAACCTTGATATATAATGGAAACAAGGCAACACAAAACCAGAGGGAGACCACGCAATATACAGTTTGCTAGAGAGGATAATGAAGAGATAGATGTCAGTGGACAATGAAGCAAGAGAATGCATTTCAGAGAAGGAAGGAGAGACTTCAGAATGGTGTATTCAAGAGGTCAAAGTTGCACACAAAGAGTGGGCTTTACAAAGGATGCCAACCAATTGGGTGAGAAAATGTTTCAGAATGGAAGGGAAGAAAAATTGTGGTAACAAGTTACAGAGCCGTCAAGTGGGATTTGTAACAGGACTTGATTTTACAGATCTTTACGCAGTCCTTCGATAAATTTTTTTGTCAACGCCTCTCCTTCTACTTCAGGTGCATACTTGTGAAGTCGCAAAAACTTCTCCTTATACTCATATACAGTAAGACTTGGCTCGTCCTCACGTTGCTGCTGAAACTTGTAAAACTCCATCTTTTTATCCATTTCATAGTGTGGAGAATAGTACCTTTTATATGCTTGCGTTTTAAACTCCTCCCAAGTGATTGGAGTAACCTTTGTTCGCTGTTTAAGGTATGCTTTCCACCAAAGCTTTGCGGTTTGTCGAAGATGAACAACTGCAACCTTTGCTTTTGCTTCTTCAGAGAACTTCTTCAATGCAAAATAATCTTCTAACTCTTCAATCCATGCTTCGAGATCTTCACCAGTTTTCTCGATGCCATTAAACTCGTTAATCTTTGCCTTCTTGAAGACTTGCTGCAAAGCTGCCCTTTCAAAATCTTCATCTGCATCTTCTTCATCACGTCTCCTTCTTCGTCCTCTCCTTTCATTAGGTTCCTCTTCGCCGTCATCCCGCTTTCTTTCGTGTGGACGGCCTCGACGCCCATCACCACCGTTCCCACCGTCACCATCTTCATCATCACCACCATCACCACCGCTAGGTGCCCCAGCGCCGACACGTTGATCATTGTGTCCTGGTGGAATAGCATGGTTTCCGTCTTCTTGTTCGCCATTAAGTTCCACATAGATATCAGGGTCTCGTGATGCCTTGCCCCGCAGAGCCTCAGCACGCTCCCGATTTGAAATTTCCAGATCTTATCGTAGTCGTCGAATCAGGTCTTCTTGCTCCTTGATCTTCTTCTCGTATCCGTCCATGTCCAGAATCAACCGCTTGCTCTGATACCAATTGTCACAGGAACATAATAATAGAGATAGACAACAAAGACAGAGAAAGAGATCTTTGTATTGATAGTGTTTGATACAGCAGAGGAGCAATAAAATATATGGGCGCACTCCGTTGTAGGGAGCTCGAACCTCCCGACCACCCCCGAGCTATTGTCACAGGAATAGAATAATAGAGATAGACAGCAAAGACAGAGAAAGAGATCTCTGTATTGATAGTGTTGGATACAGCAGAGGAGCAATAAAATATATGGACGCACTCCGTTGTACGGAGCTCGAACCTCCCGACCACCCCCGAGCTTCAGTTCGCTTGCATGCAGCGTCTCACTCGCACTCGCACTCCCACTCTCACTCTCACTCGCACTCGCAGAAGAGAGATCGTTGAATGATCCCCAAAAATTCACCACCCGTCTTTCTATTCAGATTTTTCCTCCAAAAGCATGCGACCTCTCAAAATAGCCGCTTTTCTATTTTTGGCCTTCGGTCGACTCGACTTGCGCGCCAAGTATACCTGCAAGAATTTTCAGCTGTCTTCAACTGAACATAACTCCCAAACGGAGCCAAAACAACCCAAGTCCGTCTCACACAATCTTGTTGCCCTCACTGCGCTCTTCGACGGCCATGTGATGGAAAATTTCCATAGCCCGCTCTGATCTGTTGAAAATCAACCCGCAAAACAGCATTTTCTACAAAAACGATGCAAAAACAGCAAATCACACTTTTTTTCTTAATCTTTGGCCCTCAACGAGCATCAAAACATCAAAATCTCTAAAGACTCAGAGAACCAAAGTTGTTCCTTATAACACAGGCTTCAATCGCTTCATACATCACTTTTCCAAAATCCCACGTTAACACCTTCAAAAATGCCCCAGAAAGTGCCTTCTGGATCAAAAAATTTTATTGGACGAAAACAATCCACACATCCTTCTACACAGTGGACTAACTTTAAAACGACCAAAACTTCCTAGAAAAACAGAATTTATTGCTAAAACACCTCAAAATCAAGTCCTGTTACAATCTCCCCTTTTCAAAATTAACTCTGTCCTCAGAGTTGGAAGGAGGGAAATTCGCTTTGCAAAACACTAAGATCAACCCATGATGCATCCTCTACTGGATAGTTCTGCCACTTAACCAAAACTTCCACAATGTCTCTATTTCTCAAATGTTTGACACGCCTATCGAGCACTAAGTCTGGTTCTACTGTTAATGTTCCGTCATCTTGCAACTTAGAGTTGTCCTGTAAAACATGATGCACGTTAGGAACATACTTTTTCAATAAACTCACATGAAATACAGGATGCACTTTGACATGAGAAGGCAATTCCAATTTGTAAGCTATTGAACCAATGCGCTCCAAAATTTTAAACGGCCCAGCAAATCGTGGAGACAATCTCTTATCCTTTCCAAGAATCAAATGAGACTTCTCGGGGGATTGGTTGCACCATGTTTTTGGTCTGAGAGAACATTTATAGACAGTTTGATTTCACAATGGATATGCATTAGGAGAAAGTTGGACTCACTTTTGGGCCCTGTAAGAAGTGCCACGTCGGCTTAGAGAGAGAAAATGAAAATGTTAACTTGTGCATTTTATGTGATACTTTTCTGCGCAACAAAAAGCCAAAATGACATTCTTTGGTAGGTAGCCGCCGTCTTTATCATTCTTATCCTTCGTTCTCTTGTCAGGAATCCAACTAACCGTATGACTAATGATTTGAAATGCCAACTTACAAGCGTTCCCTCCAGAAACATAAGCCACATGAACTCTATCAACTCTAAACTTGAGAATATGGCTTTCCCTCCCAAAACCTGAGATATTTCTTCGTCTTCTTCTCTATCAACTCTAGGAATGGAGAAAGAATCTTTTCCTGATGAAAACACTAATTTGAACTTACAATCCTCGGCCCCTTCATCTTTAACACTTACCCAAAGAAAGAACACACATCATCTTCATGTTGATGTATTGCAAAAGTACGCACCGTTGCAGAAACGTAGGAGGAAGTCCTTCTTATCTCAACGAGAGAAAGAACTTAGAAGGACAAACAAGGAACATCATTTGGATTTGTGGACCGATGGGTCTATTTATCCAAAGGATCCCATGACAAATGCGCCACCTCCATTTGTTAATATCACTAAACTCTTACATTTCACAGGCGATGGCAAGGATGGGCTATTGGGATACACCGAACATTTGGAAATGAGAGGATTGAATGCGGAAAGGCAAAGAAACTTCCTGGCAATGGAGGACATGCAGCTGAAGAAACTTAATGAAGCATGCTCTCAAAAGATTTCATCAAACAAAGAGACAATCCAAGGCCTTGAGAAGAAGATCACAAGTTTGCGAGAGAAAGACACCGTGCTTGGTAGTCGAAAAAGAAAGCGAGATCTGTGCAACCTTGAGAACATGAAGGTTGGTAGTGGTGGCCTGAAAAAACGAATACGAGCTTTAAGGTAACTCGAAGTTTGTTTCTTCAATGTGCTTCATTAAGAAGTGGATACACTTACTTTCCTACACATGATCATAACGCATTGTACTTTTTTGGAAGGTCTTTACTGCATCCAAACTCGAACGGTGCAGGTTTCAATGCTAGAGTGCATTACAGCCGTCTAGTTCCAAAAGAAGTAGTTGAAGAGATGATAACTCAGAAAAAATTTCGTAAGTTGAAAGGGAGGCTACTTACCTCCTTCATGAACGAGAATCAACTGGAACCAATGGAAGTGCAAGCAATACTTGATGAGAGTGGCATCTTGCAGATGGGATACAGGGCACTCTTCAAAGCATTAGCTAAAAAAATCTCAAAATAAACTACAGAGAGGATCATTGCTGCCAAAGCCATCACATGTAAAGGCTGCTCGCCGGCACGTAAACGATGAGGTGTTTGAGAAACTTGGGTCACCATTCCATATTGAAGCGACGTTCTTAGGCAAGGGCGGTAGAGAGGTACAGTTTAACGAGCACAACAACCTCTTCGTTGATCTTGAAGCATTGCAAAGGTATGCAGTTCACTTCTTTGACATCAGTCGAGACGAGTGCAGTGGGGTTCTCAAGTTTGTTTTGAAGCTTGACGAGTGCGAGGTCCTGAAGCATAAGAAGTTGGAGACAGTCACCATTACCCTCATGAACAGAGCTCTGGATCCATCAATAACGAAAGAGGATCCACGATACTTTAGCGTGCAATCAGAAAACAACATTCTATCTCTAGGATCATTTCAGGTATACTTCGGTCAATCTCTGATAACAAAAATATTGATTATTTGGTTGTCGATTTTGTGTTTTCATTTTTCACTGCAGGTTGATAAGGAAAATTTTGAAATCCTCGATTGGGTTTTTAGTCAAACCCAAATTCCTTCTATCATCAGTGAACAAAGAAACGGAGCCGTTCTTTCAGTGGAAGGATTTGGCGACTACACAATGGAATGGCACATGGCAGGTGACTTAAAGACTCTTAAGTGTATGTACAACATAACACACGGAGTAGCTGTGGAAAATCCATGCTTATATTGCATGGCTGATGCACAATCACTTGAGAGTGTGCAATGGATTAGAGCTCCCAACATACATCTTCAAAATAAAACTTTTAAACCAGTGCTTGATATTCCTCTGAGTAGAGTTCACGTCTGTACACTTCATGCACTCTGTCGAATAATTGAAAAGGTGGTTCATTTGTACATATGTTTTGCACGGACATTAAAGCTAGAGAGTGAGTCAAAAAGAGTGATCAAAGCATTAGAGGGAGTGCTCTCAGAAATTGGTTTGCATGGAGGCAATGTCAAAATCAAAGAGGACCCTAAGATGTCTCAAAGTCGGTACAAGGTACCAAGGAAAGCATCGATAGGCGGAGTGAAGGCAAGAAGGTTTCTTGGGTTTAGCCTCAAAGATTCAGATAGAGAAGAAAGGAGAATCCTGTTCAACAAATGGAAACAGTTACATAAAGTGGTTAAAGACAATGCTGGTGGTGGGACAATCCAGAATCACAAAGTGAACGTGTGGAAATCACTAGATAAAATTTTCCACTACCTTGAGCAACATTCTTGGGACCAAAGTAAGCTCACATCATTTCAAGCAGCCTTGCTGGATTGGAAAAAGGCTTACCTTACAGGGTGGGGTGGGCAACATATCACACATTACATGGTAGGTTGGCATTCCAGGTATACAAAACAAAATTTTAAATTGTACTCAACTGACCATTTTGTTTTATTTCAATGCAGCACATACTGTTCAACCATGGTCCATATTTTTCCAAGACATACAGTTCACTATCAATATGGTCCACACAAGGCATGGAAAAAACCCACTACATGGCAAGAACAGGTTATTTTAAGCACACTCGGCATGGGGGAGGAAAAGAAAAGGCCAATAGCCTATTAGAGTTACACCAATGGACTTATAGACGACTAATTCATAGAGCAAGGCAGAAGGAACTTCTTAAGAGTTCATAAATTACACGGTCTTTACAACACATCCGCAAAGATAAGAAACAGATGGCTTGGGGAGCATCAAATGCGGCCGAGCGCCATGCGAGGTGGCTTCGGTCACGAGTCAGGAGCGGGAGAAGATGGACCTAAGCCCGTCATTTTTATCCTCTTCGATGCACCTCCTTCCTCCTCACTTTGTACCTCTTCGATGTGCAAGCTTTGTAGACGAGCTCGTTCCTCTGTTGATGGCAGCATCCCTACGGACATCATGCGTCTTCTTTCCCTCAGAAACAGCCGCTTATTGTATGGATCTAAGCCTTCCGGGTCTTCAACCCCTATAGCCAGAGCCTGAGCTCTGTAGGACATGAAATATGGCGCTCTGAGTGCTTGGCACCCATACCCAATGCCAAATACACGTAGAGCAAATTGTTTTTCAATCAGAATTACTCTTTCTGCGTTTAGTGGGAGGGGGTGCCCACCACACAATCTTGTAATAGCTTTCATTGCAAACAGAGGGAACTTTGCATTGTCATCGGAATATTCCTTGTGGTATATTATGATCTACATAATAATTGCAATCAATTTATTAGCCGTAAGTGAGATGAGTACAATTGTCAAGTACTTGAATTGTTTCTACAAACATTTTTGTGGTTGAAACGCCCGATGTAGTGAGACAACGCTGCATCCTTGCCTTGGACTCCAGTGACAAGCCCTTGGCGTGAGCCTCCCGCTCTTCTAAGGAAACTATCGTCATACACTAGCACCTGGTAGCAAAAAAAAAATGTTCATGATATTTTATCACTCGGCAATCTCTAATACTATATGAATGCTCGACAAAAGTTACCATCTGATTCTCGTCCATTTCCAGCATCGACCTCCCCCATAAGTGAATAGACTGACTATTCATTACATGATCTTCTGGTGCCACGTGTCTACCCATGTTTTCCAAGACGATTTGTTTTGTTGTCAATTCAAACTGCTCATCTATTGGCAAATTGGCCTCTCCGGACTTCGCCTCATTGAACGTATCTTTAATCATTTGCGACCCTGAAGTGAACTATGAGTCACGGGGACAGCTGTGTCAGCAATAAGATATTGGTCCACTGCATCATCGTCCACAAACCCCATGTCTGCCTCACAAAAATTTGCAATTGCCGCTAGGCAGTAGTCCTCCCGTATATTGAGCTCATGCATAATATCTGTGAGCAGAATATAGTGGGTGTCGCCCGCCATAGCAAAGCTGGGAGCACAATTGAGAGGCAAAGTCGCTTCCATACTTGGGATTTCTTGCCTGCACCCTATTTCTGCATCCGCAAGAGAAACAAGAGTTAAGCCCGCATCAAAGGTTTCCTTTAGTACCTCTTCCCGCTCTTCTTCTGGATTGAATTGCACCTCCACATACTCTACCTCTTCCTCCGGCGCCAATGGACAACTACCGAATGTTGTTGACTACAAAGTCTCTGACTCGCCATCCGTCTGCAAGTATAAGTAGCAGACAAAACCATGGTAGAATTCCAATAAGCGACATTTTTTAAAGTGATTTATACACCTATCTTGTACAAGCAGTGTATTGGAGGGACACTTTTCAAGACAGCGATTCAGTCTCCTTGAAGCACTCTTGTCAGGGTCAAGGTCGGCAGGGTGCACATATCTCATGCCATCAACTGTCATGGAATTGTCACAAGTGACTGCCTCATACTGTTGCAAATGGTTTTGTAGGTACTCAAAGGAGAAATCTATAATCCTCTTTATAGAAAACTCTGCATTGAACATTCCTGATAGTTTTGGTGCACGGTGATGAGCTCGGGCGTTATATAAGAATGTGAATAGTTTTTCTTCACATGTATCCTCGCTCACGTCTGTCTCCAGGACTATGATCCCCATGACTGAAAGAAAAAGCAAGCCAAAACTATTTGGTGTCATAACAAAGCGAATTTTGAGCCTCGAGTACCCCTCAATGTCCTATTTTGCCTGGTTCGACCCCGTGCGCTCATGTCATAAGAGGTGGCATTAGTTGAGTCAGAACCAAGCGAGTAGGGTCCCCAAGAATTTCCAAAGGACCCTCTTCGCTTGGTTCTGTCCCGTGTGCTAAAGTCATAAGAGTTGATGTTAGTTGAGTCAGAACCAAGTGAGTAGGGCTCCCAAGAATTTCCGAAGAACTCTATTCGCTTGGTTATGTCCCGTGCGCTAATGTCATATCGACGGGTTATGTCCTGTGCATTAATGTCATAAGTGGTGACGTTAGTTGAGTCAGTACCAAGCGAGTAGGGCCCCCAAGAATCTCCGAAGGGTCCTATTCGCTTGGTTCTGTCTTGTGGCATTCGGAACGGGTGGATAAGAATAGAGCATATTATGTTTTTTTTAAACCATAAGCGCGAGTGAATAAATTAGAAGAGCAAAAAATAATTTACAAGAGGGGTAGCTACACACGACTGCTTCATGACAGTGATAGATTTATAGTTCACATAAGGAGTAATTATTCCAACCATGAATGCGATACGGTCACCACATAAGGAGTAATTATTCCAACCATGCATGCGTTTTTACCCTAACACAGTGGCTTCGGTGCGCATACAGTTAACAACACACAAGAAGGGGAGAGGCAGGGAGAAAGAACCTGTCTCTGCAATATCCAATGGCGCCGAATTGGATGGTGATGTCGCAGGCCACCGACAGGAAGAACCAGTAGGGGGGCGATGGTGACGCGGCAGCAAAGGACTCGACCCAGTGGAGGTCACTCAATGCAGGATCACGAGAGCTGGGCAAGGGGAAGAGCGCAAAACATGCAAAGGCGATGGCGAATTCAAGGGCGATCGGCGTCTGACTCTAAACGTAGGATCACGAGAGCTGGCCAAGGGGAAAGGTGCAGAAAAGGCAAAGGCGATGGCGAATGCAAGGGCGATCGGCGTCTGACTCTAAACGCAGGATCACGAGAGCTGGCCAAGGGGAAGGGGGCAAAAGAGGCAAAGGCACGAGATCTGGCCATGCAGAAGGTACGAGATGGAGATGGAGATGGTGACTGCAAGGGCGATTGGCGTCTGTTTGACCCTTAACGGTCACTCAAAAAGGCATGTGGGCTGCGCTCTCAAGGACAACCAGTATTAAATGGTCTCAGATTCCCATGCAATAGGATTTACCAACCACAATCTTGCGCATAAGTGAAGTTGTCACCCTCCCCGAGGTAAGCATTCTAAGTTGAGGCATTACCCCCGCCAAACATATCAAGTTTCAACTATTCTGCCTCTTTTCGCGTCCTCTACTGCGCATCATTCTAATTAACTCTACCCCCATCGACGCCACGCGGTAAGCAAACTCCATCACCTCTTACTCTCGCGCATCCTCCTTCTCTTACATTTGTTCTGCAGTGCTTCAGCGACACGAAACTCTACACACAGTGAAGAGGTATGCTACTTATTACCCTTCTGCGCACTTGTATTTTGTGTAGTTGGTCAGTACCAAGCGAATAAGGTAAGGTCACTTAGTCCGAAGAGCCCTATTCGCTTGGTACTGACCAAAAGAAAATTTAAGTGATGTCAGCTAGTACAGAGGTCAATACTAAGCAAATAAGGGGAAGGTAACCCCTGCTTGTTGCGGATTTAGGGTTTTCCTTGCCAAATACGCCTTTTGATTTCGGTCCCGTGCGCTATAATTTGCTGTAGTTGGTTAGTACCAAGCAAATAAGGTAAGGTCACTTAGTCTGAAGTGCCCTATTTGCTTGGTCCTGACCAAAAGAAAAGTTAAGTGATGTCTGCTAGTACAGAGGTCAATACTAAGCAAATAAAGGGAAGGTAACCCCTGCTTGTTGCGGATTTAGGGTTTTCCTTGCCAAATACGCTTTTTGATTTAGGTCTCGTGCCCTTTAATTTACTGTAGTTGGTTAGTACCAAGCGAATACGATAAGCTCACCTGGTCCGAAGTGCCCTATTCGCTTGGTACTGACCAAAAGAAAAGTTAGGTGATGTCTGCTAGTACAGAGGTCAATATTAAGTAAGTAAGGGGAAGGTAACCCCTGCTTGTTGCGGATTTAGGGCTTTCTTTTGCAAAATACGCCTTTTGATTTTATAAGAAAGAAACAAAATTACAACTGAACACCGGGTTTGAGTTAGAAAACACTTCAGACTTTACAAAGAGTGGCCTATTAATTTCCGGGGGGTTTAGGGTTCACAGCCAGCTTATCTCTTCGCAAAGCATGTTTGCAAAGTTAATGGCCTCCTCATATTTATTGGCTAGCTCAAGCACTTCATCCTTCATTTCTTGAAGCCAATTAATGATTGCCTCCATAGAGCCATTCTCGGCGAGCAATCGCTGCATGTCTTCAGGCCTTCTTACTTCCAGAGAGTTTTTAAGGATTGAGACCCTCTGCCTGACGATCAACATTTTCTGTAGCTTCAGGCTAGCATCCTGCACAGAGCATTTAGCAAGCAATCTCTTCAAACTAGGAGCTTGGAAATTGGGAGCAGAAAGCAAATAATTACCAGCAACTTACCTCAAGAATAGACTCCCGTGTTAACAGCAGCCACTCCCGAGCTGTGTCGGTCGAGAACACTAAAGGTAACATCGGGGGAGGGCCAAGGGGGGACCTCATGAGGAGGGCCCGGATGCGGTGTTGCTGGCGCTGCGGGAGTATACCTTGGAAAGGCATCGCCACTATCCTAAGCTTCTTTTAGTTGTTATGCGAAACCCCGAGGGAGGTTCTGAAACAACTGCTTCTTAAATAGACTTTCAGACAAGCCTAAAAAGCAGAGCCTGGGCATGAGGTTTTATGAGAGGGTGGTACTGCCATGAGGTTTCATGAGAGGTGGACGTGGGAGAGAGAATCAATGGTATCATCCCCCCGATATTAGGGGAGGTGATCGGAGGGAACGACATGACAGTTAGAACCACATCGATTTAAGATCTCCTTCACACTGCTATTTTGTATAAGCGGATGCAAACCTGTTCGCTTGCTTGTACACTTTTCTGAGGTCACCACTCAACGAATAAGGTATTTTTTTGCAGGGGCTGCAAACCTGTTCGCCTGGTACTGATCTCAGAAAATGTAAGTGATATCTGCTATTACTATTTCTAAAGTCACTACCGAGCGAATAAGGCAAGGCACTACCGAGCGAATAAGGCAAGGCAAACACTTTCCTATGAACCTATTCACTCGGTAGTGACCTCAGTACATATAAGTCATGTCTACCATTAATATTTTCTGAGGTCACTACCGAGAGAATAAGGCAAGGCAACTCTTTCCTATCTATCTTTTCGCTTGGTACTGACCTTTCCTTAAATCTGAAGTCCCTTATGCTGACAAATGAATTTTCTTTTGGTGTTATTGTATTTGTAGAGATGCCTCGTGTTAAGGCCTGCACTAGGAGGGCAACAGATGAATCTTTGAATGCTCAAGCAAGAAGATGCCGATATGAGGCGCACAGAAGTGTACTGCAAGAACTGCGCAGGATAGAACGACACGTTCAACTTGCTATTCCACGTCTCCCTTTCCGGCAAGTAGTGCGGGAGATTTGCGAGCAGTGGAGAGTCGGAATGCGATGGGCCAACAGTGCACTCCTCTGCCTTCAAGAAATTGCTGAGGACTACCTCGTGGAATTCTTCAACGATGGATATATCCTGGCTGCCCATGCACACCGGGTCACTATCATGCCGCGGGATTTTGATACTCTTCGTAGGCTTCGTTTCCGCTACGATGGGCTGCTTCAGCCAGTACCAATCCGGGATAGTAGAACCATGGATATTCTCAACATCCCCCTTCTCCATCCTCGTGCACGACAGACAGAGCCGTCTAGGGCTGAAATAAACAGTAGAAGGACCCGATCAGTGGTCGAGAGAAACGACACAGATGGGCAGGCTGAGATAGCCGCAGAGGGCCAAGAGCAAGCCAGAGTGGACCCCGAGGCAGTCATGGAAGAAACAGAGATAGTTATCGAGGATCCAGCTAGACACCAAAATGAGCAAGTCATGGAGGATCCGCAACCCACCGTGGATGATGAGGGACAAGAGCAGGTCAGGGTGGAGCCTGAGGCATCTATGGAGCAACCAATATTGAAGGAAAATGATCCGGAGCCTGAGGCAGCCAGGGAGCCAGCTCAAGAAAGGGAAGCGCGAGGCTCTGCATCAGAAGGGCCATCCAACGTATCGGATGAGTCAATTATTTTAGAGAAAATCAACGAGGAGAATGAAGAGGAGTTGAGATTTTTTTTGAGCTCCGCACCTCTGCATGCGCACATACAGCTATCTGCAAGGTCAGAGGAGGCCTGCATTACCAACCTCGATAGAGTAGACTTCATGTGCATGCGCAATTTCATCGACTCGCTCGCAACAAATGAGGTCTTCAATGTTGGTTTGTGGTAATTCTCATTCTCTTTAATTCTTATGCTCATTAAATGGGTCTCTACCGAGACATGGGTCAATACCAAGCGAGACAGTGGGTAATGAAATTGAATTTTGGTACTACTAGCTTGGTATTTACCCATGTCTCTGTGGCCGGTGCCAAGTTTTTCTTTATAATGGTTCACTACCTTAAAGACATGGGTCAATACCAAGCGTGTCAGTTGTTTATGGAATTGGAATCCGCTGCTGACTCGCTCGGTATTGAACCATGTCTTTAAGTTTGTCGTCAAGTTCTTTGTTTCAGCCAAGACAATGGTCAATACCAAGCGAATCAGTGGCGTATGGAATTCGATAGCTGCCCCACTCGCTCGGTATTGACTCACTTGGTGTTCAAGTCTAATTTTTTACTTTTGTTCATGTTAGCCACGTTGTCTCGCTTTTGCCCCCTGAGGTTCAAGAGAAAGTATACGTAATAGATCCGCTGATATCGCCTTATCTACAGAACAACTCATATTCCTTTTTGAGTCTGATGAACTGGTTTAGCAGAGTCAACTTTGATCTAGCGCGCTTTCTGGTCACTGCGTACAATCAATCGTGAGTATTTTCTTGCCTTGTAAAAAACATCTTGCATTGCGAATCTCTCCTCATCTTTGATGGTGTCTTTGTAGTGATCATTGGAGTCTGATGTTATTTGACATGGAAGCTAAGATTGTTTACTACGCAAACTCCGGGCAAAACAGGGTGTACCACGGTCGTGTAAAAACGTAAGGTCCATTTGGGTACATTTGGAAAGCAGTGTAGTGTCTCTTTGGAATGTGTTGCTGACTCAAGTGGTTATGTATGTAGTGCCGCGAAAAAACTTGTATGTTGTGTACAACATCTTTTGTTAGAACATGATCTAGGAAATATAGTCAAGCACGAATGGGTAACCGTGCCCACGCAGACTGATGACTATAGCTGTGGCTGGCGAACCTGTTTAAATGCCGTGTTGCTCATCAGTCAAATTATGGATATACCAAATGTAAGTAATCTGTTGTTTTATTGTTTGCTGCAACGTATGTATGAAGCAATAGATGTCTGTATCATGCTTCTACAGGAACTTCGATTACATAACTACACCAACAACGATGTGTGACATTTTTCTGTATTGGCCATCCAGCATATTATAATCTCGGTAAACAGACGCACAAGAGAGGATGGGGCGAGAGCTGACGAGTTCGAAGAGGTTCGCATTAACGAAATGACCCAACGCCACAATAGGACTCAAGAAGAAGTTCTAAATATGCAAGAAGCAATAAACCAATATTATGCGGATGCTGCAGAAGTAGAGGAATGGGTTGCACGTCGACGGCAAGAGCAAGAACAACGGGAAGCTTCACAGGTGCAAGAAGCATGGGAAGCCATGGAAGAGGCCCATGATTTCGAGCGACGTGAAAGGATGATCGAGACCAGCGTCCCCAGAGGCAGAGGTAGCAGCAATCGGAGCAGAGGGCAAGGGACGAGTGGCACAAACCGGGGGAGAGGACAGGGGATGAGTGGCACAAACCGAGGGAGAGGACAGGGGATGACTGGCACAAACCGGGGGAGAGGACAGTAGCTGGGAAAGGGAGCAAATTACTCTTGCCAGATACAACACAATATGTAAAGTTTTGAAACATTGAAAATGTACATTTTTGAAACATTGTTTGAACGCTAAAAAATATCTCTACATTAGTCATTTTGAAGAGTACATCATGGTTTGCATGGCATCAAAGCTCTTTGCGTGCACAAGGTATGTGACCTAGCTTCCGGTGGAAGCAATTAAGTGAAGTGTATTTGTTATGGACTCCTTGCACAATGTTGTTTTCTCCTTGTGCCTTGGAATCTGAAAAGAAGAAAAAGTTAGATTCAGTCATAGTGTATTAAAGACAATCAAAATTTATCGATTTAGTAAGCACCTTTCTATTGTTGAGACTAAATGCATACAATTTCGGCAAAAGTAGAAGTTCTTCACATGTAAGATCTATCCTGAGCTGTGCCAGAGTTGTGCTTGACATTGTCTCCATCACAGTAAGTAGGCTGTCTCGAAAGTAGAGCTCCATTGATAAAGGTTTGTTCTCGAGGCTGTTCTCTGTATCTTGGTCGAGTGGAATAAGCTTCCCACTAAGAAGATGATATCTAATATAGTAAAACGATACTAAGAAATTTTGAGAGCTTATAATGAACTTGCAAATTATGGACTTCTTTTGCAAAATACAGATTTTGTTCTGTGATTGTTTCCTATCCAAGTTATCATCTAAAAAGTCCAAACAGCTCTCAGACTTGCAAATGAACATTGTTGCGGTAGTTCTTATTTGCTCATCGAAGAAAAAATCTGCAAACACTTCAAGAGGCATAAATAGTGTGAGCCGAACTATTTTTGTTGCAATTGAATACTTGAGGGACTTTTGTATATCCTGAAACAACTTATTCCTGAAGCTTTCACTAGTTTGCGAAGTAGGCAGGGACCAATCCTTGCTGTCAAAGGATGGAAGTGACAAAGGAGATACACGACCCCAACCAATGGAAGTTCTCGGTTCCACATATGACATATCATAAAAGAAAATTCCATTATCTATAAGTTCCTTGTGTTTTCTTCCTCGGTACATTTTCTCACCAATAAATGCATGGAAAACATCAAAAATCCCAACTATACTCTCAACTGGTTGCCAATCTGTCCTATTCGATGGATAAATATCTGAAAAATACCAAAGATGATATCCACCACTTAATATTCGAATATAATCATGCACTAAGTGAGATGCTGAAATAACTTACAGTTGGTTCGATGCCTTGGAAAACTTGGAGGAGATGTTTGCAACCTTAAGTCTGCATGCTGGAAAGCATGTTGTATGAGGACCTCTTTCACCCGCTTGCTTTGTGCACACACTTTAAACTCTTTAACTTGACCCTTGAAATCCTCCACGAAATCATTGCGTTGCCTCCTCTTCCTCCTCCTAGTTTGCAGTAGAACCCAACTTCCGATAGTTATACGAGATGGAATCCATGCTTGACCGTCTGTAGTATAACTGTTAAAAATGCTAACAAAGTCAATGGTAGTGCTAGGCCTTCGAGAAGTAGACATGATTTGTAGTAGAATGAATACACAGAAAGGTTAGCGTAAATATAAAAAAGGGAAGAAGTTTTGAGAGGGAAGTAGAGCTACTCAAAGTCATATTTGGGCGGGAACAAAGTACTAGATAGAGTCTTCAATGAAAGTTCTGAAATTCCTCGGCACATAGTACAACTTACGGCATTTATGCCTTGAAAGCGTGAAATTGTGCAATTTGATGAACCAAAATAAAATTTCCTCCCTTTTTTTTAAAAGAGTTTGACTCCAAAATGTTGATTTTCAATGTAACGTTAGCCTCTTCCTCATTGGTCGAGCGCCACTCTCTCTCTAGAACTAAAAGGCCCAAAAGTGAGTCCAACTTTCTCTTAATGGTTCTGCAATCATGATGTAAGCCATACACCAAAAGTACAGAGACAATTTAAATTTTCACATGCCATTCCTACATTCTGGCGAGTGGATATTGGAACCAACTTATCAAAGGAAGAGAGTGACAGCTTGGTGAAGTGATTTTCAATTTGCAGATTCCGCAACACCACCATGAAACATGTACAATACATCTACTGCTCTTATGGAGGGAGGATCTAGTAGCATGAAGCGCAAGTGGAGGCATGGTATTCCAAATAAGCGTAGAAGAAATTGGAGTCAGCTGCTGCAGGTATGCTTGCAACGTTCTTGGAAGAGAAACTAGAAAGAGAACAACACATAGTTTTTTTATTTTTGACAATGAGTTGTTATGATGTACACATAAAGGAAAAACCTAGTTGCTCCTGCCCCGATTTTCCGAAGAGAGAATCCTCACGAAAGATTTTTTGGTGTGTAAGCACATGTACTATGTGTATGTGCACATACTTGGGCTTCAACCAAAAGAGCACACGGTCATTCATCAGCCTCTGCACTAACTCCCAGAGACCTTGCATTTTTGTTGGGGCAAACCCGCAAGATAAACCCTATGGTGTAGTGACCCTAAACCTTGTGCGTCGAACTATATCTTCTCTTATGTATGAGCAGCGAGATTACTTCTCCCCACCTTTTGAAAGTTTTTTGGATCCCTTTTAGTTATATATTTATTCTTTGGTATCTATCTTGCCAACTATACAAGCTCAAAGATAGGTCCTTTGGAAACTTGTACATGCTATCTGGTGTGTATCGTATGATAGTCAAGTTATTGCAAACTGATACATGTTTTTTTTAAGTGTGTATCATAAGTAATGTCTTTTTTTGAATGAACATTTTTTATGCGTTAGAAAAGGCTCTAAACGTAAAATCAAAAATCTTGCAAAAATGGTTTTGATTGCAAAAGCTCGAAATCAGGAGCTCGCAAATAAAACATACTAGGCTCATACAACAAATTTTAGCACATAGTATGGGTCAAGACCTCTCAAACCATATTGGATGGCTATAAGACTTTTCACGGGTAGAGTTGAACACTATTTCCTCACTTGTGTAAAGTCTCATACCTATCCAATATGGTTTAGGTGGTGAAGGCCCTTACTACGCACTAAAATGAACCGTATGAGCCATACACCATTATAGCGCATAGTATGGTTTGCCATATTGGATGGCAAAATAATTTGTATGGGTAGAGATGAGCATTGTTCTTCCATCCTGGAAGCATTTTGTAGCCATCCAATATGATATGGAAGATTATGACCTAAAATATGTGGTAAAATGGGTCGTATGAGACATACGGTCCATTTTAGCACATAGTATAGTTAGGGATCACCCAAAACATATTGGATGGCCACAAGACTTTTCACGGATAGAGGTGATCACCATTACTTCACCTCTCCGATGTTACACAACCATCCGATATGGTATGGGCGGTCAAGGCCCATATTATGCGCTAAAATGGGACATACGGCCCATTTTAGCGCATAGTATGGGTTGGGATTGCCCAAACTATATTGGATAGCCACAAGGCTTTGCACGAGTGGGGAAGAGTATAATTTTTTCACCCCTATAAATTTTTCCAGCCATCCAATATGGTATGGGTAGTCAAGGCCCATACTATGTTCTAAAATGAGACATATGGCTCACACAATTGTCAAGGCCCATACTATGGCTACAATGAGACATATGGCTCATACAACAAATTCTAGCACATAGTATGGATCCAAAACTCTCAAACCATATTGGATGGCCATAAAAATTTGCATGGGTGAGATTGACTACTATTTTCTCACTCCCGAAAATTTACACAACTATCCGATATGGTTTGGGTGGCCAAGGCCCATACTATGCACTAAAATGGGCCGTATGAGCCATATGACCCATTCTAGCGTATAGTATGGTTTGAGACCACCAAAACTATATTGGATGCACACAAGAATTTTTATGAGTGGGTATGAGCACTATTCCTTCTTCTTTGCAAATTTTCATAGCCATCCAATGGTATGGGAAATCAGGACCCATAATATGTGTTAAAATGGGCCGTATGAGACATATGGTCCATTTTAGCACATAGTATAGTTAGGGACTGCCCAAAACATATCAGATGGCCACAAGACTTTGCACAAATGGGGGTGATCACCATTAATTCACTCCTACAATTTTATACAACCATATGATATGGTATGGGCGGTCAAGGCCCATATTATGCGCTAAAATGGGACGTATGAGCCATACGACCCATTTTAGCGCATAGTATGGATCAGGATTGCCCAAACTATATTGGATGGCAACAAGACTTTGTACAAGTGGGGGAAAATATAATTTTTCTACCTTGAAAATTTTTCCAACCATCCAATATGGTATGGACAGTCAAGGCCCGTACTATATGCTAAAATGAGACGTATGGCTCATACAACAAATTTTTATACATAGTATGGGTCGAGACCTCTCAAACCATATTGAATGGCCATAAGACTTTGCATGGTGGAGTTGAGTACTATTACTTCACTCATGCAAAGTCTCAGAGCTATCTGATATGGTTTGGGTGGTCAAGGCCCATACTATGTACTAAAATGGGCCATATGAGCCATACGAGCCATTCTAGCGCATAGTATGGTTTGGATAGCCAAAAGACTTTGCACGAGTGTGGGAGAGTATAATTTTTCTACCCCTACAAGTTTTCCTAGCCATTCGATATTTTATGGGTAGTCAAGGCCCATACTATCGTCTAAAATGAAACATATGGCTTATACAATAGATTCTAACACATAGTATGGGTCGTGACCTTTCAAACCATATTGGATGGCCATAAAAATTTTCATGGGTGGGTTTTAGTACTATTTCCTCACTCCTACAAATTTTCACAGCTATCCGATATGGTTTGAGTGGCCAAGGCCCATACTATGCACTAAAATGGGTCATATGAACCATACGACCCACTCTAGCGCATAGTATGATTTGAGACCACAGAAACGATATTGGATGGCCAAAAGAATTTGTATAGATGGGGATGACAACTATATTCCATCCTTATAAAGTTTCATAGACATACGATATGGTATGGGCGATTAGGACCCATAGTAATTGTTAAAAATGAGCCATATGAGACATACCATCCATTTTAGCACATAGTATGGTTAGAGACCACCCGAAACATATCGGATGGCCACAAGACTTTACACGGATGTGGTTGATCTCCATTTATTCACCCCTGCAATGTTACAAAACCATACGATATGGTATGGGTGGTCAAGGCCCATATTATGCGCTAAAATGGGACGTATGAGCCATGCGGTCCATTTTAGTGCATAGTATGGGTGCAGATTGTCCAAACTATATTGGATGGCCACAAGGGTTAGTGCCTAATCTGTCAGGGTATTCAAGATATTATATTTTGAACTGTAACTAAGACCTTTAACTTTTGAACCTTAGGGATATGTGGACATTAGTACTTATATTTTTGGGTAGTTGTGAATGTGCCTTATGGTATCTGATGGCGTGAGGTAGTTCTGGGATAACTATCGAGGCACCTCTCTTTCTCTGGATCTCGTACTGCTGTTTATGCTCTGTAATTGGGTGGTGATGATGAAGATAATTTGATGGCAGTCTCTTTTCCTCTTCCTTATTGTGTTCTTTGCTTATTTACTTGGAAGTATTGTGTATGAATACTCAGTTTACTGTTCTTGATTCCTGTAAACTGCATGTTTCCTGCATTGAATACCTGTTAGGGCTTTGTGCCCCTAACATTTGGCGATTCTGATTTCGGTTCGAATTTTGCATGAACCATGTGGGCCTAAGGAATGCAGAAGGGAACTGAATTGCTGGTTGACATCGACCACTTGCGGGAATTTTCGAATTGGGCAACCCCACGGGAAGCGTCTGACGAGTATGCAATGCAATTCTTGAAGGATTCCTTTCCACAATTTCCAAGGGAAGTCAGAGTTCTAATCGTTGACAAGTATTTAGGACATAGGAGAAGAAACAATGCATGAGTGGATCAGGGCAATGGTCCTATGTACCACAACATTCATATGGAACAAGTCTTAGATTAAGAAGGGAGTTTTCTGCAAGAGGAAGACAAGGAGAAGAGTCAGACAATGATGACCAAGAAGAACCAGTAAATTGTTGGGGAGGGGACTAAACTGCATGAACCTGAAAACAGGCTGCAAGAAACCCCACTTACAAACCAAGAAGGCCAACAAGCAACTCCTCCCATAGCAGACTCACTTTTGGGACAATTGGTCAATGCATCACTAACTCAAACAATCTTAAGGTCAAGAAGACAATTGCACTTTGTACATGCAGGGACAAGTACTTTACCTTTTAATCCACTCCCGTTAAGAGTACCTCAAACACTTCGAGTACCTCCAATGGCTGCACCAAGTCCCAAAGTGGGTGCGGCTAAGTTTAGTGGGAAAAAAACCCAAGATGCTGACAACCACGTTGGTCAGTTTCAAACAAGGTGTTCTGCAAGTGGATATGAGGCACTACATCCGGATGCAGTTAAAAGAGCACTTTGCAGCAACACTACAAGGCAAGGCCATGGATTGGTTCATTCAGTATGGCATGGGATCTTTTGCTGATTACAATGATTTGAAGTTGAGATTTCTTTTAAGGTTCACGGAAGACAAGACACCTGAAGACATTTTGAATAAATTGAGAAGACTGAAGCAGGAAGATTTGATGGTGGAAGATTATGCACAAAATTTTAGGAATTTCAATAACAGGTTGGAAGCAGCCCAACAACCTTCAATGGAGTAGTTGGGAGTTTATTTTTGTAAGGGACTGAAAAAGCGGTTTAGGAGTGCAGTTGCAAGGAGACCCCCTCTAGCACCTACACAGGATTTCACTGAATTGGTGGAAGCAGCTGCAAGAGCTGAAAGAAGATATGGAGGAAAAGCAGAACTAAAAAATAAGAAAAAGAAAAAGACTGAAGATTCAGAGTTAGAAGCAGAAGAGTCAGGGTCAGATCCTGAAGATTCAGATCAGGATACTGAAGAGGAAATTGATTTTGAAGACGATGAATGAGAGTTTGCTGCAAACCAAGTTGGGTAATCATGGGAAAGATAAATTGGGAAAAGAAAAGCCTGTACTGAAAGCGCAGGGCAGCAGTGATGAATTATATGAAGCTTTGTTATCAGCTCCAATAGCATTTACTGTAAAGCAGATGTTTAGGTTGGTATCTGCATTTTCCCAACAGTTGTTGAAAAGACTACTACATGAAGTAAATGGTAATCAGGAAATAAGCAGGGATACTGAAGAAAACACTGCTGGAGAAGCATGTGAAGTCTTGCCAATGGATGTGGATTACAAGGTACCAGTTGTTGGGATATCTATTGGAAAAGTTTTTGTCCCAGGAGTTTTTTTGGATGATGGGTCAGGAGTCAATATTCTCTCAGAGTCTACATACAAAAGATTAAATCTCATGGAATGGGATCCAACACCATTCAGGTGAAGATGACAGACCAAAGGAGGGTTCAGCCTTTAGGAATTCTCAAAATTTGTTAATTTCAGTTGGAGGACTGCAATTTGTGGCTAACTTGTTCATACCCAATGATGTTGGGTAGAACCTCGTTGAGAGCAACAAGGGTAAAGCACTTATGGGGAGCAGATTCTATTGTAATTAAAAGAGGAAACAAGAAAATAAAAATGCAAATGATGCAAAGAAGGTGATACCACCAGGATTCAGGGCCTTACATGCAGAAGGACTGAATATGATAGAAGAGATTGGAGAAGATGATGAAGAGGAATTTCTTAGAAATAATTCATCAGTAGTACCTATATTTGAGGTGGATGTGCAGAAGATAGAAAATAGGTATGTACTACAGCCAGAGGATGCTGGAGAACAATCAGTACCTTAGGAATTATTGATTACTCAGGGAAGTAAACAATCAAACAACAAGATGGGCAATGACATACTGAAGAACCTGAAGATTGAGAAGAGAGAAGAAGAGGAAGATATTGAAGCAGTCAAGCAAGCAGAAAGGGCATTTGAACATCAAATGGCAAGAACTGCTAGGGTGACTCGGGATGACCTGCAGGAATTGAACTTGAACACTGAGCAAGAACCACAAACAATGAAAGTATCAGCAGATATTGATGAGAATTTAAACTGAAACTGAAGGAGTTATTGTTGGAATTTAAAGACATTTTTGCATGGAAATACACAGATATGAAGGGAGTTGATGCTAGCTTTTGTCAACACAAAATTAACATGAAAGATGATGCAGTTCTTGTTGTACAACAAAGGTACAAGATGAATCCCAATTATGCCAAACAAGTGAAAGAAGAGATTGATAATCTTTTAGCTGTTGGTTTTATTATCCTGTGGAAGAGGTTACTTGGTTGTCACCAATTGTTGTAGTTCCAAAGAAGAATGGAAAGATCAGGGTATGTGTAGACTACAAGAAACTCAATGCTGCTACAGTGAGGACTGATCCATTCCCTTTTCCTTTTTGTGATACACTATTAGATGCAGTAGCTAGACATGAGATTTATACCTTCTTGGATGGCTTCAGTGGGTATAACCAAATTGCAACGGCATTTGGAGATAGGGATAAAACTCCTTTTGTGACTGAATGGGGGGTATATGCTAGCAATGTGATGACATTTGGCCTGAAGAATGCTCCCCCAACATTTCAGAAAGCAGTATAACATGTATTTTTAGAGTTTTTGACAAAATTCATGAGGGTTTTTCTAGATGATTTCAGTGTTTTTGGAAAGAAGCAGGAACGCCTTGGGCACCTGAGACTGTGTTTTCAAAAATGTAGGGAGTTCAGGTTGTCATTGAATCCAGCAAAGTGTGCTTTTGTAGTTAAGAGAGGAGTCCTTTTAGGGCATGTTATCTCTGAAGAAGGAGTCTCTATTGATCCTAGCAAAGTAGAAGCTATCAGGAAGGCACCAACACCCAAAACAATTAAACATCTGGCCAAGTTTTTGGGGCAGGTTAAGTGGCACATCAGGTTTTTAAGATATTTAGCTCATGTTTGTACACCCTTGACAAAACTCGCAAAGAGGGATAATGTATTTGAATGGAAGGAGGAGCAAATCAAAGCATTTCAGATTTTGAAGAATATGCTGACTGTAGCACCTGTACTGATTGTTCCTTACTGGAAATTACCATTCCATATTTTTGTAGATGCATCCCATGTAGCAGTGGGAGAAGCATTGATGCAAGTCGGGTATTGACACCTACAGAAAAGAACTATACAGTGACAGAAAGGGAGTGCTTGGGAATGGTGTATGCTTTACAAAAGTTTAGGAATTATTTTTTGGAAAATAGGGTAATTTTTCATGTGGATCACCAGGCCTTGATTTACCTGTAAATAAACCACAGCTTTCATGCAGGCTAGCCAAGTGGATACTGCTGTTTCAGGAGTTTGATTATTTTGTAATACATACTCCTGGAAGACATCATGTGTTGGCTGATTACTTGAGCAGATTAGAGACAGGAGAGGATGATCTTGGAGGAGTACCTAATCAGTTGCCTGATACAGAGCTGTTTCTTATTCAGGTGACTGATCAGTCAGGGGACTGGTATGAGGATATGTTATAGTTTCTGACTGAAGGGGCGCTACCTGAAACAATGAGGTCAGATCATAGAAAGAGGTTGGCACTAAGAAGTAAACCATTTATAGTCATTGCGGGGGTCTTGTATAAGAGAGGAATTGATCAGGTAATCAGGAGATGTATTCTTGAATATGAACAAAGAGCAGTTCTTGCAGATATTCCAAGCAGGACTTTGGTGGCCAACTGTGATAAATGATGCTCAAGAATTTAGTAAAAATTGCTTATTATGTCAAAGAGAGGGTAGGCCATTGAATGTGAACAGAATGCCTTTGCAACCTATACTTCCTTTGGAACCATTCCAAAAGTGGGGACTGGATTTTGTTGGTCCTATCATGCCACTTGCAAGGTTTACACAGAACAGTTATATCCTAGTTGCAACTGATTATTGCACAAAGTGGGTTGAAGCAATAGCTTTGAGAGACAATGCAGCCAGGAGTGTGGCCAAATTTCTCTATAGGAACATTATGACCAGGTTTGGGTGTCCAATTGAGTTAGTTTCTAATCAGGGAGGCCACTTCATTAACAAAGTAATCAGTAAACTGACTAAACTGCATATGATTTTACACAAGAAATCAACTGTTTACTACCCTCAAGCAAATAGACAAGCAGAAAGCACCAACAAAATTTTGGTGAGGATAATCAGGAAGCTGGTAAATCAAAATAGGACTGACTGAGATGAAAAATTGGATTCTGCACTCCGAGATTTTAGAACTGCATTTAAGGTAACAATAGGCATGACACCCTTTAAGCTAGTTTATGGATTGGAGGCAGTGGTGCCTACGGAATTCTTGGTACCAAGTCTCAGGGTGGTAGTTCAACAGAAGTTCAACAGAATTTGTCCCCTGAAGAGTTGGTTAACTGCAGGAAGGAGGCATTGTTGAAACTGGAAGAGGACAGGATTCAAAGCATGTATACAACAAAGATCATTCAGCAAAGAAGATAGGCTTGGATTAACAGGAACATTAAATTTAAATTTTTTTTATGCAGGTGATTGGGTAATGGTCTACAACAGCAAACTGGGACACAGGCCTGGCAAGTTAAAACTCAGATATGTGGGGCCATTTCAGATCATTAGAGCAGTGGGGCCAAATACTTTCATTTTGGCTAATGAGTTAGGGAAAGTCATAGTCAAACCTATAAACGGTTTCAGAGTAAAGAAATTTTTTGGACCAAATTTGGAAGCCCAAAAGGAGGATTTAAGCCATGATGTAAATTTGATTGTGATTTCTCACACATGCGAGCCAGTGACTAAAGCTATCATTTTACGTGCGTGAGCAGCGTTTTCACTCTCTATGTTACTCTTTTGCATGCATTAGCATGGCAACTCCACGCAGAACTCCTGGCGCTACTAAGTCAGACTCTCGCGGTGAAGATGAAGAGACCTTTATGACGCAAAGACCTGTGCGCACGACTCAGAGACAGAGGATGGTGGTTGATGAGTGTAGTGAAGATGACGATGATTTGGAGATGTATACCCATGTTCAAACTTCACCACCCTCAAAGGAAGAAGGCAGTTCAGAGTATACCTTCATTGACTTCAGGTATGAGTTACCCCTTCATGAGAAAAACACTCCTGGTTAAAGAACATTAGACTGTTGGACTTTGCAAGACTCCCATGGATTGCATGGAGACAGAGTCACATGGCAAAGGTTTACTTAAATCAATTGCAGGCTAAGGATGGATAGATTTTTGCTGACAATTACCTTACTGAGGAGCTTGTGTCAAAAGTGTTTGATATACCTACACAAGAGGACAATGAGTTTGGTAATGCCACAGAAAGGGAGATGAAAAAGGCCTTTGGGCATTCACAAGGAGGCAGGCATTATTATCAACTGTCTGGCATGAAGAATCAGGCTAGGTTACAACAAGTTAGATGGTTTCTTGAAAGAGTGTTTTTGCTTGTCAAATCAAAATACATCAGTAGGGAGAATTATGGTATTTTAATGGCAGCTGAAAATGGCAGGTAGGTTGGATGGGCTTATATCATCTTTGACAGGATGAAGTTTGAAATTTATATTAAGCAAAAGAGAAAGGACAAAACTACAAAAGTGGGTCCTTATTTGGCTGTTGTGTTTCAGTATGTGACAAATCAGAGTATACTTCAGGGAAAATTTCTGCCAGGGGAGGGGCAGTTACCTGTAGACTCAGGCTCTGCACAGAGAAAAGAGAAAAGACAGAAGTTGCATGATGACCAAAAGACCTTATACATGACAAAGTATGTTTAAGGATTGATGGCTGCTGGTTATTCTAGCAAGGAGTCTTTGGACACAATGAAAGTGAAGTTGGACAAAGAGTTTGGTGAGCTATTTTCTAAAGGAGCTTTGGAAATAGATGATAAATCTACAACACCAATGTCAGTGAAGACAGGGTTCAAGTTGAATAAACTGAAGGGAAAAACACCAGCAGAGGTACCTGGTATGAACATTGGAGATTCTGTAGCTAAGGAACCAAGGGTGACTAAACCAAATTTTACTAATGTTTCCTTCAAAGAGGTGCAAAATGCTATTGGCATGGTTAAAGAGTGCGTGGAGCAACAGGTGATGGAATTTACCTTAATTAAGAGGGAAAATAACAGAATGCATACAGAAATTGGGCATCTCAAGGAAGATGTAGAGAAAAGCAAGAAGAGTAGAACTGAGGAGATCCTGCTACAAGAGGTTCAGCAGTTGATTGAGAGTCACGAGGTGCTGAAAACTGAGTTGGCTTCCTACAAGAAGATGTTGGCATCTAGGGAGAAGACTTCAGCCAGATTAGCTGATTGGAGGGATGAATGGTTTACTGTTTTGCAGGGTGAAATGACTGAGATGAATACATTGAATGCTACATTGGAGAGTAGCAAGAGAGTTCTTTTGAACAGGGTGACGGCTTGTAAGAGAGTTGAAGAGAGAATCATGGAAATGTTAGAAGAGGAATTAGATGTGGATGGGTGGTACTTGGCATCAGTAGATGTTGAGCAGATGCAGATGGAAATGAGAGAATACATGAAGGGAGTATGGGAGCATATCAAGGTAAGGATGTATGATGTGGTGAGTAAACCATATCAGATGTTTGCAGAGGAGGAGATGAAGGAGGAAAACTTGTTTATGGAGAAGCAGAAGTATATTGACCTGAAAGGTCAGTTTGAGGAACTGAAGATGCAGCTGCAGCAACAAGGAGGTCAACAATCTGAGCAGGTGTTTGTTAATAAAAATTATGAAGTGTTTGTAGGAACAGGTGTGCCAGCAGGAGTTCAGGAGCATATTATTGAAGACACAGGGAAAGGTGCAGCTGCTGCGGCTAAAGATGTTGCAGAGGAGGACACAGAAGCTGCAAGAGGAATTTACAACTTAAATGATCCAGTGCAAATGATTGTGGATGAGAAACTCTGTCAGCAAACTGAAAGTACTAAGGAGGTAGTTATAGTTCAGGTGAATGCAGAGGTTGAAGCAGTTGACAAGGAAACTTCAACTGCAGTAGCAGTTTCACAACAAACTGAATTTAAGGATGAGCTTGTGGATGAATTTTGTGATCAAGGGATGGGTTCTCACAATGTTTGAGAAACATTGCCCACCATGTGTGCCAAGTGTTAGTGCCTAATCTGTCAGGGCATTCAGGGTATTCAGGATATTATATTTTGAACTGTGACTAAGACCTTTAACTTTTGAACCTTAGGGATATGTGGACATTAGTACTTATATTTTTGGGTAGTTGTGAATGTGCCTTATGGTATTTGATGGCGTGAGTCAGTTTTGGGATAACTATCGAGGCAGTTCTCTTTCTCTTGATCTCGTACTGCTGTTTATGCTCTGTAATTGGGTGATGATGATGAAGATAATGTGATGGTAGTATCTTTTCCTCTTCCTTATGGTGTTCTTTGCTTATTTACTTGGCAGCATTGTGTATGAATACTCAAATTATTGTTCCTGATTCCTATAAACTGCATGTTTCCTGCATTGAATACCTGTTAGGGCTGTGTGCCCCTAACAACAAGACTTTGTACGAGTGGGAGAGAGTATAATTTTTCCACCCCTACAAAATTTCCCAACCATCTGATATGGTATAGGCAGTCAAGGACCATATTATGTGCTAAAATAAGACATATGGCTCATACAACAAATTTTAGCACATAGTATGGGTCAAGACCTTTCAAACCATATTGGATGGCCATAAGAGTTTGCATGAGTGGGGTTCAGTACCATTTTCTCACTCGTGTAAAGTCTCAAAGCTATTTGAGATGGTTTGGGTGGTCAAAGCCCATACTATGCGCTAAAATGGACCGTATGAGCCATACGACCCATTCTTGCACAGAGTATGGGTTGAGACCTCTCAAACCATATTGGATGGCCATAAGGCTTTGCATGGGTAGGTTTGAGTAATATTTCCTCACTCATGAAAAGTATCACAAGTATTCGATATGGTTTGGGTTTGTCAAAGCCCATACTATGCGCTAAAATGGATCGTATTATGGTTCGAGACCACCCAAACCATATTGGATGGTTCGAGACTAGTCAAACCATATTGGATGGACACAAGACTTTGCACGGGTGAGGGTGAGCACTATTCTTTCATCCCTGCATTGTTTCACAGTCATCTAATATGGTATGGGTGATCAAAGCCTGTGCTAAAATGGAAAGTATGAGACATACCGTTTATTTTAGCACATAGTGTGGTTTGAGACCACTCTATGAGAATGTCCCGCTGTTAGAAGCACTCTAGCGTGACTTCTCTGCCTCTGCAATCCCTAAAATAGCATACACAAAGAAGGAATATTCCTAGATGCCACCTCTCATAACCAAATCATGGATAGATTTCTCTAAGGTACATTTAGCCACATAGAAACCTTTTGCTATTCCTAAGAATTTGCAGACCACATTTTTGTCCTTGGTTGTCGCTGCTTCCCATTCCCATAGACCTTCCAACGACATTTGACGGCCCATAAAATAGAGCACCACCGATTAAGCACAACAAAATTGAAGGCTTTGTAACATTGCCTCCAAGCTAAACTCTACCTGCACCACATATCCGTCTTCACCCCACTGTGCAAGGTATCCTTTGCCATTGTGTGAGCTTCAAAGTGTGAGGGCTCCATACTTCTTTTGGATTATAGGTATTTGCATAAGAGTACAATGTCCTTTTCCTCCCTTCTAAGTCCACTCCCCATCTATCGGGATACGATGGCTGCCTCTCCAAGCTGTCAAGCTCTTTTGACATTTCTTATTCCTATGGACCACAAAGGAAGAGGTGGGAACCCCTCTCCCTTAAGTGCTTGTTGGACAATAGCTTTTCAAAAACTTTTCAATAGGTTTCTCTACTAAAAGACAACAAACATCTTAAGGGGGAAAAAAAGTTTTGCAAGTATAACTCTGTTAAGTATGGAGCCTCATTTACCCCTTGTATTTTTTTGTGGTAAAAACACACATTTGTAAGGCCCCCATTATAAGGAGAAGCCATCGTGCATGAAGGAAAATCACTTGTCGGAAACAAAAATCACTCGTCGGAAACCAAAATTTTCACAGCCAATCTAGAGATTAGCTTCGTTGGAATATTCCTTTTCGTCGGAATATTATGGCCGGCCGGCGAAGTGGTCGGAAAACGATCGATCGGTTGGCCCGTAGTCAATGGCCGGTGGCCGGTGTCCGAACTCAAAAGCGGACTTGCCTTCTCAAGGGCAGCCACACATGGGCGGATTGGAGGGTTCTCTTGGACTTATCTACACAAGGGTGGCTACACATGGTTGCTTCTCATGAGAGAGGGAAACCCTTTTGGCCTATAAAAGGAGGCCATTTCTACACACATTTCATAGTGTGAAGTTGATGCAACAAGGTGGGTGTGAGGTGGTGAGAGTGAAGCAAGTCGGGAGCTCTACTAAGGGTATAATCCCTTTTTAAACTACTTCTTGTTTTGAAGTACTAAATCCATTGAGTGGCTACTTTCCCGTGGACGTATCCCACATTGGGTGAACCACGTATATCGTGTGTACTCTCTCTCTCTCTCTCTCTCTCTCTCTCTCTTTCTACTCTATGATCTCTTGTGTGTGAAATCTATCTCTCTCCATTAAGTATTCTACTTAAATATATTTAGCTACGTCATATTTCCTAACAAACTTGACGAGTTACTTTGAGAAGGATAAAAAAATTTAAGTTACTGTAGGAAAAACCTAAAATTTGAGTTAGTTGAGGGGAAAAAAAACTTTAAGTAACTCAACGAGCTGCTTTTATATAAAAAAATTAGAAATAATACTTCTTTTAATTTCATTTTTTTAAAAGTAACTCGAGGGTTATTTAAAAATTTTAAAATAATAATTTATTTTTTTTAAGAAACTCATGGAGTTATGCAGTGAAAACATGACTGTCATGGAAGATGGTGCCACATAACTCGACAAGTTACGTGGAGGTCCGACTAGACGAGTTGAGTTTACCACATCAATTGGGCTTTGAGCACCATGTCACGCCACCACGTAACTCGTCGAGTTACATTCCGGCCTGATGTGGCGCTTGAATCAAGATCAGTGTGGCAAACCTAACCCGTTGAGTCGGGGGCCCCCACATAACTTGTCGAGTTGTGGCACTATCTTTTGGACGGATACGCCACGACGGACGTCAGCACAGCGAGAACTCACCTAACATGTAATGTTAGCTAAGGACAAAGCTCGACCTGTAGGTGCGTGGAAGCAAGCATAAGGTGTCAACCTACACTCGATCGACTCCTAACTAGTTCCTACAGAGGTCTTTACAAATTGTCTATGTCACAGCCTTCAAGAGTGCATAAGAGGAAACTTCCTACAACGCTTTCTAGAGTCGAACACCCATCAAACAATCTTGGAACACCATAGAACTTGAAGGAGACCCTACTAATACCAATAGGTCGCTCTCCCTAAGGTCTATGAACCAAAATCCCGGTCCAAAACACCTGATGCAGAAACACGTAGGATGTCTGGCCGAAATCTGGAAGTCTTCGTTTCCAAAATCTAAGTGCCTAATGTGTAGTTCTACTCAATGTGAACACATGGATATGATGCAATGCAAAATCGGACAACGTATGCTCACCCAAACAGCCAATGAAGCTCGTAGAAGGAACTCGCAAAACCGGACCGTACGCGCTCAATCTAGGTATCGGCGCGTAGCTCTCGTCGGGGGCAACACGCTGCACTTCTCTGCACTCAATTCCGACCACCGGAGCACACATAGCATCAAGATGAAGCTCACACTCTCTCTCTCGTACACAGTACGCTCACTCACAGACGTCAAAACTTGTTTTAAAATGACAAAAGGTTTTTTCATTAAGGTCAAAAAGTGGTATATATACCTTACAATTCTCAAACCCTAAAGTTCAAAAATCAACCATCTACTCAATCTAACTATCAAAACTGGGATACAATCTGGAAACTTTGGTAAGTCCCAATAATTACAAGGTGAAAAATCAGGTTTTCCTCAATGAATGAATAATTACAAAAATACTAGTCCTCTGAATAGTTAGATGCCGTGGGGTGTGTCCAGCTTCTAACACTCCCCCCCCCCCCCTCTTGCTCATGTCGTCCCCGACATGGCCTTGATCTGCTGCTTCATCGTATCGTTTCTCTCATCTTTAGCAGTGATTCGAATCTGGCATGCAGGTTCAACATTGTTGGGCCAAAAATGTCATTATTTATGGTGAAGAATCCTATGTAGAACGCCTCTTCGAAAGCCTGGAGGTGATAGGATGGTAGAAACATTATCCTTTGATACAACGCATGTATCACCTCCTTGGAAGGATGACCCGACAGATCATAAGCGCATCTTTATGTATCCTGGAAGAAGAAGATGCTGTCGGTCACCTGGCCTGGCTTGAAGGTCTCGAACATTGCTAAGATGGTTCTGCAGATTTTCCTCATCATAATGCATGTAAGGTCAGGTGAGCCAATGAACAACTTTATGGCGTCCATTAGGGTTTTCACCATGTATTGGACACTTATTCTCTCACCTGCCTTCAAGCTCGGCAGGTTGGGGTAGTTCAGCCAAGTGGCTTGGCTTCTTTGCAAAATTTCTTGCGCTTTCCACGTCCTAATCCTTGGTAGAGGACAGAAGCTGAGGTTGTCTCTGATATTTTTAGGTGCCTGTACCAAGTGGACTAGGTATTGTGGGTACTTTGTAAGCCAGGCCTTCCTCCACTTTGGCTGAGAATCCACAATGAGCTTGACCCCTTCTGGTTTTGAGGTATCTGCATTGTAAAGTGGTACAGCTGGCTCTTCTTTGATCCGCTTGTTTATGGTTGTTGCCTCATATTTTAGCAATGGATATGGGAGAGAGGGTTGAAGCCACTCGCGCCTAAGGTTGCTGGTGTCGATCTTCCGAATGGTCATAGATTTGAAGACCCTCTGCTCGCATTCCAAGGCTTCCTTTGTGGTGTCTCTGAGCTCCACCTCTATTGCTTTATGCAATTTTTCTTCCTCTTCTTGTGTTAGATCCTGAGGCTCTTGAGAGGATCCTTCTAGGATTTCCTCTTGCATAGGCGTGTCCACCGGCTCTGCCACATTTTCTAGGTCAATGCCCTCATTGGCGGTTGGCCCTGTGCTCTCTGCCTCTCCTCCTTGCTGGCCTTCAACTCCTCAATTTGCCTGAGGAGTTTTTGCTTTTCCGTTTTAGCTTCTTCGCCCATATTCACGAGGAGGTCATTAAGTTCGGCGTTTATTCTTTCCACCTCCTCGAGCTTTCTCTTCATGCTTTCTACTTCTTCTTACAGGGATTTTTGGCCTTCTTCCATTCTCGTTTGCATGACTATAGAACCTTCTACCATCATCAATCTCTGCTTTTTCTCTAGAGTCAGTTCTTTCTGAAGTTCTTTCATTTGCTCTTCATAGAGTTGACTCTCAGTCATGATTTGAGTCGAGCTAGTAGCTCTGACTCTAGCAGCTCGCAGCCTCTGGATGGTCTGATCTTTGACCTTGAGTTGGTCTTTGAGCTCTAAGACCTCATCCTGGCTTGCTTCTTGATCTATCTCTGCTCTTTCCTTGGCGTTCCTCATGGCTTCTACTTCTTTCGATTCTTCTGCCAGCTGTAGTGTCAGATTATCTCTTTCTTTCTCGACATCTAGCAGTGACTTGCTGAGCTGCTGACACTCTTCTTCAGCTGCTTGCATTCTTTTTGCGGCTTCTCGATTGGCTTTCTCCATTGCCTGGCAGCTTTGTAGTGCTCTTGCTAAGCTGGCATGTAGGTCAGCTTCTCTCTCCTTTTGCCTTTGACTTTGTGCTTGCAGAGAATCTACTTCCCATTTGATCTTTTCTTCATTGACCTTGAGAGTCCTGTTAGCTTTGTCATCACCACTTCCCAGTCATTGGAGGGCGAGTGCAGGTCCACTGTTTTTGTTGCAATTTCCTTTAACTCCACTAGCCTGATGCCTTGTATCTGTTCTTTAGGCCCTGTCCTCGCCAAGTCGAATGCGACTGTGGCGGCTTCTTCCTTCGTATATCCTGCAGCTAGCAAGTCCAAAAATGCATAGTAAGAATCTTTAAATTCTTTTTGCTCACTTTGAGGCTTAGCCTCTTCTTTCGGCTCCGGCTCTTGCCTTTGCTCTTGCTCTTCTCCTTGCCGTTCCTCTGCTTTGTCTTCAGCCTCCTTATCTTTTGGTGGGGGGCTGCTAGTAGGTGGTGAGGGCGGTGGTGATGGCTATGGGCTGGGTTTAGGGCTGGCTGGTAGAGATGCAGGTTTTCCCTTTAGGTCCCTGTCTGCTTTTGTTTTTCTTTCTGGGTGAAAGCATGTTAACCTGTCGCGCTTTTTGTGATAGTTAGCAGTTTCAAGTTAGCACATCTTCAAAAAGTTGGGCGTCCGATAAATTTTTTACAAATAATATCAAAATTTGTCGGAGGTTGTACATTTGGATTCCTTGTTTCAAGTGATTTCTATTGATATATCATATGTCATAGATCTTGGAGATGTAGCTCAAGTTATTGTACTAGTTAGCATATGTCAAAATTGTGCTAGTTAGCATTGTCCGGGACATGAAAAAGCATGACAGGTTAACATTCTTTCACCCTTATCTTTCCTAGCTCTCTTGCTCATCCAGCAGTTTCTGCCGTATTTGTTGTACTTCTTCCTCTGTGAAAGGGACATGTGGAATGTTTCTGATCCAGCATCAAGAATCTCAAAATTCTTGATATAATCTTCAAATCGATCCCTTTGCACTCTTCTAGATGATCCTGACATACACTCTAGAGAAGGCTTCCAGAGTTCACTTAAATCACCCTTGAGGGCTCTCTCCGCTCGAAAAATCTCCATCAGCCTCTCTAGTCTTACCGCTTTCTGTGACCTTGTTTCTTTGGCCAGCACTTGAGCAAACTCCTTCTTCCCTTTCTGCTGCTCGGGCTGCTCCTCTTGGACTGGCTCTAGCGGTCTTTTCAGTCTTGTTGCCACCTTTGGTGCTCTTTGCGGCTCATCTTCCTTGTCTTCCTTTAACCTCATCATATCATTCTGAGACGGGGGGTCAGGCCACCTTCCTTTTGTGTGTAGTGCCCCATAAATCACCTTGGTGATGAGTTCTCCTAGCACTATGTAGGTCGGCTTCTTGTTACCCATCTTCACTAGGTTGTCATGTACATATGCCGCATAGTTGATTATCTTTGGGGTGCCTTTCATCATTGCCCACGTGAATGTCGTGGCAATTGCACCTGGCGGCATCCTATACTTTTGTGGCCTCTTCGTGCACATGTGGAAGTAATGGTTGTATAACTGTATCATGATTGCCACTCTTGGGTTCGCAATGTCTTCAAAGGTGTAATTCTCCTTTTTCTCTTTGTACACCTTGACCTCATCTCTTCTTTTTGTTACACTATCCCCCTCGTTGGAGAGGTCTAGTGCATCTGCTAAAACCCGCTCAGTGATTATTATCTCTGTTTTTGGTCTACCTTGTAAATCTGTTACTTTGGCGACTCCATCCTCCTTGATGCTTGTCACAAACTCCCAGACTCTCTTGATGTCCACTCTTACCGGTATTTCTTCAAAGTAGTTGTGGAGATCAATCTTCTCCAAGTATCCGGCCATTTTGCTTCGTACGAACTCATTGAGTTATCTCGGAAGCATTGGTAGCTCTATAACATTGCCTTCAGTGTCTTTGAACACTCCTTGGTAGATCTTTAGGTCGTTGGACTCTAACAGATCCTCTTGTATCCATGTGTTGGTGGGCTTTAGTGTTCCTTCTGGAATGACGAAGGGTTCCACTTCTTCCAGGTAATCCTTGATCGTCATTCTCTTCTTCTTTGCCGGTGACTTCGAGGCTGCCATAGATCCTGTTGTACTCAGTAGTCCGAAGTTAGCGTTTTTTCATATTAGTTGCGAAACTGAGTTTTGCTTATCCAAATGACTTGAAAATTGAAAATAAAGCTTAAAAAGAACTTGTGAAGCTGTGCATGTGCTCACAGTGCAAATCTGGCTAAAAATTTTCATCTAGACATCCTACACGTAGGATGTCTTTTTCATAAAAATTGGTTCATTCTTGACATGCTGGTAGTGTATGGCTCATGGAACATGGCTATATGCTTGGATTTGAATTTGGACAAGATTTGATGCTTGTAAGGCTCTGTGTGGTGTTTTTGGGTTCAAAAAAGTGTATCTTGAAGGTGTTGGGGGTCAAAAGTGATTATAATGGCTTCAAACTTGATATATGGGCTCCTGATGATGAGGTGATTGGATCTCGAATGATAAAACATCCCTTGCATGTCAAAAAAGTCAAATAGACATCCTAGGATGTCTATTTCATTATTTTTTCCTTCTGACCACACAGATTGGTTGTTGAGATGTTGGTGAATGTGTTGTGCAAGTTTCATGGGATTTAGACAAGATTTGGTAGGTCTATGGCCCATTATTGCCTCTATGCCCTAACTTTGCGTTTTTTCATGCATATGAGGTCAAATTTGGTCCAAATGTGATGAGACTTGGTAGATAGCTTGTAAATGTCATTCGGTAAATGTGCATGATGAAAAATGTTGGAGGTTGTGCCCAAAAGTGTCCTTGAGACATCCTACGCGTAGGATGTCTCCTGGTGATTTTTTCATTGCTGGTGCTCCCAGTGCTTACCCTTTGCCCCCCCAAGTCCCTTTTGAGCCTAATTTCAACAAAAAAGTCAAATGGATAGAGAATAACTCCCTGTGTGGACTTCACAGCCTCCGAGCCGTTTTCTAACTTTTGGAGTGCTTTTTGGCATTGAAATTTCTTGATGTTGGTCTCCATAGCTTCCCGATCCCTTGGGGATCCTTGCCGTATGGTTTTATACGACTTTGGCTTCACCGGAGCTCCATTTGGCAATTTATCGCTCTAGAAGCACCCGTGGTTGTGTTCACATACCTTCGATGATTTGTGGTGGTCTACCACCATAGGACTTGGTTGTTGATGGTCTAGGAAGGCTGCTCGTGAAGTTTGGTGGCAAACGGACTTGCGGTTTGGTCGCAAGTGCAATTTGACGCTTTGCGTCTGATGCCATTTCTGAAGTTTAGTGCCGCTTCGGGTCACTTTTTGGTCATGCGGGTCATATAGACTTGTCGAGCATGTCGAGATGCACCTACCCATGAATTTTGGTAGCATTTGGTCGCCGTTTCGCCGATTTCCCATTTGGTGGCCTCTCGCGGGTTTCTGGGAATTAGGGTTTTTTCCGATGGTTTCCTACTGCCTTTGAACATCCAGGACTGGTCTTCTAGACTAGGTTAAGCTGCCGATGAATTCTTGTTGCTTTCGGGTTAGCCGTTAGGCCGTCGTCTCTACTTGTAGGTCTCTATCGCCGTGTGACCCCTACGCTAGTTTTCGCGACAAAATGACAAACATGGCGAAAAGCTCAAGGTGGTGAGCCTACCTCTCATGTCTGGAGCTCGTCGGGTAGTCGTGCGCGTCGTAGAAGCTGCTGGAAGGTGGGTCCGCTGTAGGTGGCAGAAGCTCTCTCCACAAAGTCAATAGTGAAAATGAGCTAAAAATGGGGTGAAAATTTCTTATAATGGAGGTCCCTGAACCACTTTTCATGAAATTTGACATGTGCTCCTATCTTCTTACGAAATGCAGTTTAGGCTCAAAAATTTCTTGATTTGGAATCCATTTGCTCTGTTTACCAAAAAATTAGCATTTCTGTCAAAACCTGGCCAAAACACGCTTTCCGCTCCAATCTCATAATTGCACCCCCACTGTACCATAGGTTGTCCTATAGTCACTGATCATCCCCATATTTTTTGTTTTTCATCACGACTGTTTTTCACCTGCTTTTTGTATTTTTGAAGTTTTTCTGTCAGAAATTAGTAAAATTAAAAGGAAAATAGAAAATCAAACCCATAAAATCCCCAAAATACATAATAAATCACAAACATCACCGCAAAACATTATATACACTCGCATGAAATTTTTATGGCCGGATTTCTCCGTTTTACCAATATTTTGTCCGAAAAATGGCTATTTCTACTTATATGCACACACCTAGGGGCTTGATTTGGTGTTTGGCCCCATATACCTGTGGATACATGCTGTATAAGGGCATCTATACTTGGGTTACTTCCAAAAAATTTCGCAATCAAACAACAACCCTTAAAATAGTCAAAAATCATGCCCTTTTTTTCTGTTTCTGTTATTGGTTCCGCATTTGAGAATGCCTCCCCCCCTCCTAGTCAGAGTCCTCCCGGACGACAAGGTATCGCCTCAGAGTATGTGCCGTGCATAGGTTGAAAAAGTTGTGCTAATGCCTGGCCGATTACTCTAGCCCTACTTTATGCATACTCGGTCAATGCATGGAAAAAGTAATGTTGTGCAAGAGAAGGGAATAAGCAAGATGCTTATTGGCATTCGCCCTCGAGTTTTTCTGTTTTCTTTGCAAGTAACATCTGTAACTCTATTGCTCTTTGTTTAATTGTCTTTTTTGCAAAAGGCACTTGCTTTGCCGACACTGTTGATACAGCCGTAGCTGTGACTAAGGAGAGAATTGGCTGGGCCGTAATGGTTATGGACCGTATTGCCTTTGCTTTCAATTGGTATTTAGTTCCTGCCAGTTTTTGTAGATGGTTTGGCACTTTCTTGTTTGTCATTGGTTTGTTGTTGATTGGCATCCACATAAAGCGGTTTTCCTTTTTGAAATGCAATTGTCTGCCTTCCGTTGGTGCTTGTACTGAAGGGAGTTCCTTTTGCTTTTGCATTGGTATCCAAATGTGAGTGACATTTGGGTTATGGATAAGTATTTTCTTAGGGATCCATATCTGTTTTATGCCCTTGGTTTGTGGTTGAACCATCTGCTTTGTTGGAATTTTGTTGGTCGATTGTTGTTTGTCCACCATGGCATTTCTATCCTTCCGCATCTATACTTGTTTTCTTTGTTTTGCTAACCTAGATCTTTGCATTGCGGTCGGTGACTCCATATGTCTGTAATTAGCATGGTTGGCTTTTACCTGATTGTTGGTCTTGGTTATCAGGTCGTTCTTTGATGGCATTTTTGCTTTTGGCTTCTGTTCCAGTGATTGCATGGCTTGCAGCTTATCATTCTGGTATTGTTGAGCAAAGGCTATCACCTGTTGTTCATGTTCATGCTGAATTTTGATTGCCTTTGCTTTCCAATCTATTTGCACATTGTACTCTTTTCGCCAAGGTTGCCCCAACATCATTGGGTGTTGTGTGCTTTCATTTGCCACCACATAGAATTTGTGTGGGTAAATATATTGATGTATCTGTACATGCAATATAGTCCATCCCAATGTTTTCAATAGGTGGGATGTGGTACTTTCCAGCACTTGAGGAGTAGGATGAAGTTGACCTGTGACTTTGAGTTGTTGGTATAATCCGTAAGAGATCAAATTTGCTTGAGCCCCAGAATCAAGCAAGGCTGTTGATTCAACTTGATTGTTGCCCGCTTTGACCGCAATTATTGACTCCACCATTTCTTCATCCAACTTCGTCAATCGAATGGCATTGATTCGCAATGGTGGTCCATTTTGTTGTTGTTGTCGCAGAAGTCTTCTTTTTGCAATGCGTTCTTATGCTTCTGCTTGATCTTCCTCTCGTACTCTCTGTTTTTCCTTCATTCTTTGCTTTCCTTGATGGATTTGTTGGAGCATCTCCTGTGTGAGTGGTAGATGATATCTCTTCAGTCTACATCCACTAATCCAGTTTGGCATTTCTTCACCTGCTAATGTAGCAAGCATGACAGCTCCACTTTGTAATAGATCACTAATCACAAATGGTCCCATCCCTCGCTTCTTAAGTTTTTTGGCATGCTGCTTCAAGGTATAAACAAGTACGTAATCACCTGTTTTGAACTCTTTAGATCACCCATGTTTGTCAAAAAATTATTTTTGTCTTCTCTTTTTAGCATAGATTGAAGCGACAGCTCGTAAGCGGAGTTCATCTAGCTTTTCAAGATCATCAATTCTTGAAGAGAGCTCATGCCCTGTCCATTCTAAGCTTTTTGCTACTCGTAGAGTTGGAATTAAAAACTCTATGGGTAGTATAGCATTTAGGCCAAACACCATGTTGTATGGTTTTGTTCCGATTGATGTTTTGTAAGCTACCCTGTATGCCCATAGTGTTGAGTGTAGCTGCTGATCCCAATCTGTTCTTGATTCTGACACTATTTTCGTGAGAACCGTGCATAGTGTTTTATTTGTGGCCTCAGCTTACCCATTGGCTTGTGGATGGTATGGTGCAGATTTTCTATGTATGACCATGAAGTCCTCTAGCAGGTATTCAATCACTTCATTGAGAAAATGTGTCCCACGATCACTGACAATTTCTATTGGTAACCCGTAACGTACAAAACATTCTCATACAAAAATTGTGCAGTGGTGCGTGCATCAGCTTTTTGTGTTGCCTTGTCTTTGACCCATTTTGTGAGATAGTCCATAGCCACAATGATATATTGGGTATGGGTGCGATATGCAGGGGGTGCTATAGGTCCCACAAAATCAATGCCCCATTTTGCAAATGCTCTTGCTCCCATCATTGGCCGTAATGGCATCTCATCTCGTTTTATTGGCACCTTGGTGTGTTGACATGCGTCACAACGCTTTACAAACTCTTCATCCATGTGCAATGTAGGCCACCAAATTCCTGCCGTTAAGACAATTTTTGTCGTCTTATCGCCCGAAAAATGGCCTCCACTTATTCCACTATGTGCATGTTCTAGAATCAACAGGTATTCGCTTTCACTTGCATAGATTCTAAGTTGATTGTCCTTTCCCCACTTATAGAGTTGGTTCCCAATTAACTGAAAGTCACGAGCTTCCAGCTCTATAGCTTTTTTTCGTGCTCTTGTGATGTTCTCAGGGAACGTCCTGGTGGTTAAGAAGTCAATGATATATTGACTCCATGCAGGTGCTATGTTTATCTGAAACAAAGTTGCGTGATCCACTGGTCTTTTGGCACTATATATAGTACAATTGGTAACATAAGAATGTGTGTCTACATACATAATTGGCCAATAAACCCCTAACTGTTTGAGTCTCTGGTGTGTTTTCACTGTTGAACAATGAAATGCACAACCCTGGACACGTGTCTCTGCAAGGTAGCACTCGAATTCTTCCAGATTTATACATCGTAGGATTAGGTCCATTCCAAGATGATACAGCCGTCCTGCTATCAACTGGAAGTTTTTTGTTTGTCGTATTGTTTGCTGTTTGGATCTGTATTCCATATTATCAAACTTACTTCCAAAGGAAAGAATGCTCACAATTTCCTGAGACCATTTGGGTACCATTTCAACGTTGAAAAGATACGCATATGGTATGTCATCATCTACTCCTTCAGGAGCTTCCCCGTTGTGTATCCTTAAAAGATGATCCGCTCGTAGATGGGTTTTACCCTTTTTGACCACCACTGTGAAGTCAAATTCTAGCAATATAATAAACCAACGTACGATTCTCCCTGTGTTGCAAGGTTTATTTACCAGATACAAAAGAGCTTGATGATCTGTGAAGAACACAAATTTATTTGCGAGCAAATAATGCCGAAATTTCTTTACAGCATAAATCATTCCTAACCCTTCCCGCTCAATGGTGGTGTAGTTCTTTTCTGCACTGTTTAACTGTCGGCTCGCATATCAAACTAGAAAATCCATTGTTCCATCTCCAGGTTGAGCCATAATACTTCCAATGGCATATGCTGAAGCATCAATGTGCACATGGAATATCTTTTCCCAATCTGGTGCTTTTAGTACAGGTGCTGATATAAGGTTTTCCTTCAGCTTTTGGAATGAAGTTTCACACTCCTCGGTCCACTCGAAATTGACTAGCAAACGATACAGAGGTTGTGCGATAACCGCATACATGTATATGAATCTTCGATAATATCCGCAGTGTCCCATGAAGGATTGCACTTGTTTCGCATTAGTAGGCCTAGGTAGGTCTATAATGACTTTGACTTTGTCTAGGTCAGTGGTTATGCCATTTCAGGAGACAATGTGTCCTAAGATGCGGCCTTGCTTAACCATGAATACACACTTTTCCGGGTTAAGACAGATTCGATACGTCCTGCATTTTTCAAAGACCTTTTGCAAATGGTCGATATTCTCCTCTCGTAGAAGAGAGTGTACACAAAGATCATCCATGTAAATTTCTAAGAATATTCTTAGGTATTCCTTGAATGCGTGCGTCATTAACCTTTGGAAAGTGGTGGGGGCATTAGTTAAGCCAAATGGCATAATTCGATACGATAAATCCCCCATTCTATGGCAAACGTTGTTTTCTATTGATCCTCCCTTGCTATTGCCAGTTGGTTGTATCGTGAAAACCCATCCAGAAAGGAATAAGCCAGTTTCCCGGCCACTCGCTCAAGTATATGTTCTGTGATTGGCAAGGGATAATTATCCCTTATGGTTGCTGCATTCACCTTTTTGAGGTTTACACACACTCGCAGTTTTCCATTCTTTTTGGGAACTACCACAATGGGTGACACCCAATCTGTATGTTCAATCTCATAGATGAATTCACCTTCCATCAGTTTATCAATCTCTTCTTTGATTCGTTTAGCGAATGTGTCATTATATGTATAAGGACGTTGTTTGCTAGTTTTTGCATCTGATTTCAAAGGAATTGTATGCTGGCATATCGATGGATCAACTCCTTTGAGTTCTTTATAGGACCAAGCGAACACATCTTTATACTTCTTGAGAAGTTGTGTTAGGTGTTCTTCTTCTTCCGGCTCTAAATCGTTAGCTATATAGACCGGCTGAGGCTTTTCACCTGGTTCTGCGAGGTCTATCTTTTTTGCATTTTCAGGCCCATCGTAAGATTCTTGGTTGGTTCTTTCCCTGACTGGTGGTGTCATGATGATTTTTCTATCCTGGATAGTAAATTTCCGATAGTGTGATGGTACATTCATTTTCCCCTTTTCTGACTCCCCTTTACCATCACTATCTTCTTCAGTAGTCCATATCTCACGGAAAGACCGTTTCAGTTCTTGATATTTCTGTTTACGCTCCAGTTTGGTCCTCTCTTGGTCTTTTGTTGTTTCTTTTTTTTATTTTTGAGATTTTTGTGATTTTGTTTCAGTTTTAGCTTTTCGTAATTGTTTTATTTCCTCTCGTGTTCTTTCTTTTTGATTTTTTGAGATTCTTCCTGATATTTGATCTTTTACACAATCCTCTGCTTTTACAAGCATCAAATAGTGAGTTTTACCTTTAATCCTGGGCATTAGGTTCTCTCTCGCTTTGTTTTCTGCTCGTTTCCTCCTATAGCGTTCCTGGCGTCTAGGGTGTTGATTAGCAAAATCATAAAACTTGATATTCTCGGTTTCATTTCCACAACTTGAGGTGTCTGAACACTCATTATCTGCATCATCATTTACTTCCAAATGTTCAAAGGAGTTGTAAAACTCTTCTTGTTTTGGTGGTTCGACCGTCTCTTTTTCTGGTATAATGCTTACTACGTAATAGGGTAATACATCATAGCCATCCTTATCGCAAAATTTTGTTCTTGGACTGTTGGTAATGGCACAGACATCCAATGTTGCTAGTATGTGTTCCCATTCGAGAGGTTCCAAGGCATCTTCAGGGAAAGGTTCCGGAATATACTCTTTGTCCTCAATTGCTCTTTCTAAGACGCATTCCTCTCTTCTTAAGATTCCACAATGTGAAGCTCCGCACATCCATAGCTCTTTTGGTTTCCCTAACCATGCTGGGAGTTCTGATCCTGCTATTGTAGCTGAATCAAACTCTTCCACAGGTGTTTGGTTCACATCTTTGTAACTATGGTCTTTCAGGTGTATTTTAGTTGTTGTCTCGCCATGTCGGAGGTATATGTGGTCATAACCCCAATCTTGGATCATCTTCAATTGTCGCATGAATGGTTGTCCCAAGATGATCTCATAATTTTTCTTTTTGTCGAAATCGACTATTGCAAATGTATGCTCATACTCGATTCCGCACGAAGTGACAATCACTTTTTCTAAGAGTCCTAGAGGCTTCTCCATGAACCCATCTGCCAATTGCAGTTTCATTCTGGTAGCCCTCAAAGCTGGTTTTCCCCATTTTTTCCAGATTTCCTTGGTGGCGATAGAAACTCCCACTCCACTGTCAAGAATAGCTTTGGAAACTACTCCTTGGAATTCTAGTGGTACGTGGTGTTTCCATCTTCTCCCTCGCAATATTCTCCAACCTTGTTCAATGGTACTGGCCTAGTGTCTAGTTGAGGCTTGTCCAACTCTCTGATCCCTTCCTGAAGCCTCGGTGTGGGGTCTTTTACTCCAAATTTTTCTAGGCATTTACCTACTGTGGTCCACATGTTTGGCCATAACCTTAGGAGTTCTGCCAATGTGATTGTGCATGCCACCGGAGTGGACAACAACTCAATAAATCCTTGCAAATCTATCACTTTGTTAGAAGAAAGTCTTTGAGATAGGATTTCTCTCACTTCCGATTTGGCTTCATACTCTCCTAGGTAAGAGGGTAAAGTTCTCAGCGAGTCTGGTTGGCTATGCCCCGAACTAATTGATCCTTGGTCTCCCCCTTGTGAATGTATCTCAAAGTTCATTTGCGACCTTGCCTCAAATTCTTCAATAGGAGGTAAGATCACACTCTTTTCTTTTCTCGTGCTATTCAGGTGGTTACTTATCCTATTAGCCTCGTTGGCCTCATGGATTTGCTTCCACAGATCGTCTAGACCGTTACAGTCCTTACCCATTTCTGCCAAGATTTTAGGCTGGACCCCGTCACTTGTCCCATTTATGGTATTTGGCACTATGATAGGTTCTCCTCTAGACTCATAGGAATTAGTGAGTTTTTTCTTTGTTTCCACATGTTTCTCTAAAGTTGGTTGGATAGGGGTTGAAGCTAGTGCCTCATGCCAATTCGCAGGTTTACCCAACGGGTCTTCCATCAATGATTGAGCTGTTTCGATCATCTTTTTACACATATCCAACCTCTATTTTTCTATTTTTGCATATGGATAAGTCATCCACCTTTGCTCCTAGGTTTGGTTCTTTTTAAGCCTAGCTTCATAAGCTTTTAGAAGCGCATCCAACTGCTCATTTACCTTGTCTGCCAGTGTAGATCCTCCTGATCCTGCACTTTTGGGCTCTGCTATTTCCTTGGGTGCTATAGTTACCGTGGTGTGTGAGCTTAAGCTAGCTAGATACTCTAACCGCTCCAATCTATCCTTTGTATGTTTCAACTCCTCGGATAGGGTTGTTTGCTCTCGTTCCTTCCTGGCTTTCCTACGCGCCTTTCTAGCTTTCCAAGTGCTTCTTTGATTTCTTGTTTCTGAACTTTGGGCGTCAGTTTTTGGTTCTTCAACTATGGGTTCGTTCGTCCTTCTTTGAGCTTGGGCTCGTGTTACCACATGAATAGGTATGATTGTTTCATTTTTCGATCCTCCATTGGAAGGTACTGTTTCTAGCATGTTCAAGGTTGTTTTTACTCCTTTGCTCGGGTTTTTGGGGCAATCGGGAATCAAATGAGTAATTCCACATTCTGGGCAATACGCATTGACTCTAATGATTTCATCATGAGGACAGTCTCTCAGCCAATGGTCTCCACCACACTTGTAGCAGGGTCCCTTGGGTTGTTGAGGTGCTCCTTGAGCTCCTCTTTGTTGGTAAGTATGTCTTTGTCCGCCCATGCCTCCATTGGCTATGAACATCAGTGTTCGTTCATCTAAGCTATATCTCCCTTCTCCTTCTGCCTGTGCAGCAGTTGGTGGTCCTGTATTTCCTATCATGCTCCATGGTTCAGGTGTCGAGGGTTCTTCCGGTGGATAATAGACAGGGTTTGCTGCATATCCATTGGGATCTTCATAATATGCATGCATAGGCACCAAAGCCTTATCCTCTGATTCAGTTACTATTGGTGTGTATCTTATACCAACTGGTCATAATCCTAGTAGGGGTGTTTGTTTCCCCAACACCGGTTGTCGTCTTTCTACACCTAAAGGTCCTGGTAGATTGCCTGCTTGATATCTAGGCATCGATGGAACTTGAGGGGAAGCTACCGGAGTATGGGGAGCGTAAGGTCTCTCTCTCACATATCCCTTGTTATAATAACATTCCTCGGTCCCATGGTTTGTCCATTTTTGTTCAATAGCACACCACTTGGGCTGTTTAGCTTGGGGTTTGGCGTACAAGTTGATCTTTTTTAGCACTTCATCTACAAGCTTCTCCTGGTTTACAACTACTTCTCCTTTCGGTGCTGTCTTAGAAGACTTGCTTCCACTTTGTTATGAAGACGAATCGTCATCAAGGTCCTTGAACTCCCCCTCTTTGTAGACCGCACAATTGTCCATCAGGTAAAGAGCTTCCTTGGTCAACTCATTCAACGTAGTGCTCCTCTTCATATGTAAGTCTTTCTAGAGATCTACATTCCTTAGTCCTTGGATGAAGATCAGCATAAGTCTGAACTGAGTTGGCAGTTCTTCAACAGGACAGAACTTAACATATCTTTTTAGTCTTAGGGATGCCTTTCGTACAGATTCTCGATCTTTCTGTTTGAATTTATGGATCTGTGAGACGGTATTATGAGCTATTCCCCTTTGTGAGAATTCCTTGATAAACTCGTCAAACACTTCCTCCATAGATTCAAAGTCTCTACGCTCTACAGAGTCAAACCATGTGGCAGCATCATCCTCTAGGGTTATACCAAACCCTGCAAATTGGGTAGGAAAGTCTAACACCTCTTCGACTCTAATTACACGCACAAAGGCTGCTACATGATCTCTTGGGTCTATGCTTCCTGTGTATTTCTTGTTTACCCATTTTTTCACTTGAGAAGGTCTAATTATTCGATGGTCTACAAACCTCATCATTGGATCTCCCCGTCCTAATCGATATACCTCCTCATGCCTTCTGTAATAGGCTGGTTCCTCTCCTAGTGGTGCTCCTAAGCCATAATTTCTAATTGTTCTTGCTGGAGGTGGTTCTTCTCTTCGAACTCGTTCTATGGGTGGTCCTCCAGGCTCTGTCGACCCTTGATTCTTTGGCTTACTCTCTGCCTGATACCTTGAATAGAGTGGTGGTTCTTGCAAATCCCTTAGCCCTCGTGCGGCTTGATAACCATCTCGGTTTCGGTCTTGTTCCAATGTTGCACTCTGTAGAAGCCATGCCTGCAATGATGGCTGGTTTGCTGGTTGGTCTTGGTTGTTGAATGCTTGCGATCGGGTGAAATGTGAGGTAGCGTCATAATCATTTGAAAAAGGATTCGTTGACTTTCTTGGGATGTAGGTGGCTCTTGGCACTTCCTCAGGGGCATATGCTGATGCTCCTGGACCTGTTGCTCTCTCTACCTCCTCTGGGAGAATACGCTGGTATTCTCGCCCGTATCTATCAACAAAAACTATACCCTTCCCCGTAGCAGTTTCATAAGAGAATAAGTAAAGAACCTTGTCTTTGCTTAATTCGTTTACGCATGGGTCTTTGCTACGAAAGTAAGAGACTATACCCTCACTCTCATGCTTGTAGATTCCCATGTTCTTGTTATAAGTTGAACCCTGGTTGTTTTCTTATCATACATAAAAATAGCTCCGGGCCGATCAATGTTTGGTGGCGGTTCTTGAGTTTCTGAAACCATTTTCCCTTTCGCCACGTTATCTCCATATATGTTGTAATCTTCTGGGTTACTAACTATTAGATAGTGGTTCCCCTTTTCGTCTTGGAATCTATCTCCATCATCATATACTCGGATTATCTCCAATCTCTGAGCCGGCATCTCTTCAATACAAATGCACTTGCGGCCTCGATAGTCAGAATAGACTAGGGATCCCCTCGAGTTTGTTCCCTCTAAGAAGATCACAGTAAGCTTGGAATCATTCAAAGGATTTTTGGAGGTGCTTCCTCCTCGCATAGGTCCATCATAGGTGAAACCTCCTGGCTGTTGACTACCCATCATGAAGAAAGATTTGTCTGACGAAGTGTCAGTATCACTACCTTCCTCAATAATCGGTGCTAGCGGATCTAGCCTTGCCTAAGTTACACTCTCTTCGGTGGACACTAAGCTACCTTGGTCACCTTCTAGTCTCTAACAATGTATCTTCCTGATCTTAAATTCATCAAACTTATCAATGAAATTTATCAAAAATCTAACCACTCACCTGGAAAAGGGTCAGTTTTTGCACAACTTCTTGCTTTGTTGCTCAATATACCTGTACACAAGCGTTTTAATTTCGGCAATCGAGTCAAAGCATTTATCTGCGAGAGGTTATCTTAGTAATGATTGGTATAACTGGAGAGTTAATCTCAACCACTACTGTATTTTATACATTGTTGATGTTCTGAATGAGGTCTGCTAATCTGAAACTCTACTACCCTCAGGTGTTGGTCAATTTACGCTAAAAAGTCTGAATTCGGTCTTTGCTTCGTCAAATGGGCAAACAAGGTCCAAATTCACTTCTGAAAGAAGTTCTGGAACTCTTAAGCCAGATAAAATCTCACTGTCTATGTCAGGTCAAATTTTCTTTGCAGTATGTCTCAATAGACATCCTACGCGTAGGATGTCTCCTGTTGTGTTTTGCCTGGAGTTTTGCACTGTGGTTTCCCCTTGTTGTGCTGAGCCTACAACTGTTTTTACTTTTTGATTTGGACACCTATTAGCTGGTCAATGAGTCAAAAATTTGTTGCTACAGCCTGTTGCTGATATTGATCAATCTAATCAACTCCAATTTGGACCAAAATTGACTAGGAGGCTTGCCTTAGGCTATATAACACCTTACTATGCTCAAAGTCAACGTCTGGCTTCAATTTCTTTCTTAAGACATCTGACGCATAGGATGTCTTTTTCATCAGAATGGCTTCAAACTCAAAGCCCAGGCTCCCCTTGACTTGCTGATCACTTTGGTATACTCAAAATTGGGTTTGGAGTCCAAAATCACTCAGAAGACATCCTACACGTAGGATGTCTTTTTGGCCTGTTTGACCCCATACTTGTCCCACAGCTTCCCCTTGATGTCAGTAACCCAGTTGTATGCTAAGATTTTGGTTTGGATGTCAAAAGTCCCAAATTTCAGTTGTTCTTGCCTTTTTCAGTCAAAAGTGTTAAAGTCCGCTTTGAACCCAATTTTCTCACCCAAATGAGGTGAAACCCCTTTCAGTCACTCAATATATCATGCAAGACATTCTCATGCAGCCATCTTATGGTTTTGGTCTCAAAATAATGTTTTGGCATTATTTGGATAGGGGATGTCTGGCAATTTCAGTTTATCTGGCCTTATCCTGTCAAGATATGGCTAAATTCCCACTTTCCAGTTGAAATTAGGGTAAACCCTACCTTCTGAACACATTGGTCAACTTAGAATCCCAAAATTCCTCCCAGATTAGCCTGTAGACATCCTACGCGTAGGATGTCTTCTGGCTTAAATTAATTATTTTTTTCTGACAGAAATTCTTCTGATGCTCTTTAGATCTATTAGAAATACTCATAGTAACTTTTGGACTTCAATTAGGCTTTCAAACACACTTTTGCGTCTTTTTGCGTCTTTTACGAATTTGTGATGACTTTACCAAGCAAGTGTACATACATGAAATGCTCTAGATCCTGAATCATGATGTCCTACTTACTCTACTCCTACTTATCATGTGAAATGGTGTTAATGGTGTTTTTGGTTGCTTTTTGGCCTCTCCGGACTCTCAAGCTCTCCTCTCACCACTTCTACCACTCCAACTCCTTCTCTAGAACTCGACTACTACCTAAAACTACCTTGGTCTACCTAATCTACGTAAGTTGAAGGATCTAAGCCAGGCACGTGCTTCTTAGACTCCCTCTAAGACCTAGAGAGTCCTCCACCCTCTGATCCTATCTAAATGTAGAACAAGAATCTTGGCAAGCCAAAAATCCCAATCCTCAAGGATTAGTCTCGGTCACCTATCTAAGGTTTTTGTCCCCGGCAGCGGCGCCAATGTTGGACGAATACACCGCGACGGACGTCAGCACAACGAGAACTCACCTAACATGTAATGTCAGCTAAGGACGAATCTCGACCCACAGGCGCGTGGAAGCAAGCATAAGGTGTCAACCTACACTCGACTGACTCCGAACTAGTTCCTACAGAGGTCTCTACCAATTGTCTAAGTCACAGTCTTCAAGAGTGCATAAGAAGAAACTTCCTACAACGCTTTCTAGAGTCGAACACCCATCAAAAAATCTAGGAACACCATAGAACTTGAAGGAGACCCTACTAATACCAATAGGTCGCTCTCCCTAAGGTCTATGAACCAAAATCCCGGTCCAAAACACCTAGTGCAAAAACACGTAGGATGTCTGGCCGAAATCTGCAAGTCTTCGTTTCTGAAATCTAAAGTGCTTAATGTGTAGTTCTACTCAATGTGAATGTGTGGATATGTTGCAATGCAAAATCGGACAACGTATGCTCACCCAAACACCCGATGAAGTTCGTAGAAGGAACTCGCAAAACCGGACCGTACGCGCTCAATGTAGGTATCGACGCGTAGCTGTCGTCGGGGGCAACATGCTGCACTTCTCCACACTTGATTCTGACCACTGGAGCACACGTAGCGTCAAGATGAAGCTCACACTCTCTCTCGTACACACTACGCTCACTCACAGACTTCAAAACTTGTTTTAAAATGACAAAAGGTTTTTTCATTAAGGTCAAAAAGTGGTATATATACCTTACAATTCTCAAACCCTAAAGTTCCAGAATCAACCACTACTCAATCTAACTATCAAAACTGGGATACAATCTAGAAACTTTGGTAAGTCCCAATAATTACAAGGTGAAAAATCAGGTTTTCCTCAATGAATGAATAATTATAAAAATAATAGTCCTCCGAATAGTTAGATGCCGTGGGGTGTGTCTAGCTTCTAACACTATCCTCCATGGTGGTGTGTGTAGTCGAGGTAGCAGATGACACGTGCCACGTAGAGTCGCCACTTAACTCACTGAGTTACGTGGTGGCTTCGATAAGTAACTTGGCAAGTTTGGAACAAGGCCACATGGTGGATAGTGGTGCTTCGTGAGCAAGAGTATCTCGTCAATTTATCACATCGTGGATGTCATGCTTGGGAGGGAACTGCAAAAAGTGGGTACGCCTTATCACGCATACACCCCTGCCCCCCTCTTCACCCTTAGTGTTTGAGCGTTTTAACACGCTGTATCCTAGGAGTCTTTGGGACTTTTGAGCTGCAGAGAAAAGTGAGGGGACTAACCTTTGGAAGATTGGAGCAGTTTGGAGTTCAAAGAGGCCATGCTAAGCCCAATGGAGAAATTGAAGCAGGGAGATTAGATCTCAAGTGAGGGGAATCAAAACACCTTTTTGCGACTTTTGTCTGGAAAAAGCAAAGCATGGAGCCCACTTTGTGTGGAGCAATGGATCACCTTGGAGATTCTGCGGCTTGGTTTGTGAGTCACCTTTGGAGTGTGAGAAGGATTTCCAAATTTTTAGATATTATAGCTTCAAAATGGCACCCCTTGCTCGAGCGTGAGTGACAAATTGAACGGCAATGACTACGCTCATTGGAATTTGATCATGTGACTCTAGTTCTCTTAAAAAGGCTTATGGCATATTGCCGACTACTCAGAGCCTCATCCCACAAGGGTTCCTAACAACACGTACACCCGCCTTTAAGATGACGAATATCTCAAATTGTGTGTTGATTAGGATGCAACTATTGCAAAGGCAATATGAGCCATTGCAGAATCTCTTACAATTTAGAACCTCATCATTCTACTTCCCTTGTATATACTTTTCATTGATAAATAGCAACCTCATCATTATGCTATTACAATGGAAAAATGCAACATCATCTCTCACATCAAACATATTCGGACCAATGAAGATGTTGTAGCAAAGTGAACCTCATCAACAAACTCAAAGGCAAATGCAAACGATCAGCCCATCAACAACCAATCAAAACCTTCCACAGCCTCCACAGCCACTTTTCAACAGTGCCTGAGGATGGACACTAAAATCGAAAGGGGGGAATGTTAACTGAGCCAACCTCAGTTAACAGGAGCTGCTAAAGTCAAAGCCTTATGAATGCACATCGAAAATGAATATGAAGAATCAATGAAGATTGGAGTTACACACTTTTCACATTTTTCAAAAAATGGCCATGTATTATAATTTACGGAATTATTTAGCCATTGTGATAATTGTAACGTGTTACGCGCTCAATAAGAGTTCCAAGGTGTAAAGCATAGGTCAGTTAGTGTACCTAGGTTACAAATACAATAAGTGTGGAGCCTCAAAGGTCTTGGGCGCCGGACATTACACATTTTAGACCTTGGCTAAGGTATAAAAGCCAACTTTGTAAAGAGTTTTGGATAATGAAATACACAGCGTGAGCTAACGTTGCTCACTCCTCTCCTTCTCGCGCTTCCTACTCCCTCCCCGGTTGTCACATTGCAGTCGCGTTTGTTGCATTGCAACCGCAGGTAAGAGCTCTACGCATTGACATAAACACATCACAGTATTCCGTAGCTTTTGGCGTCACCGACCCGTGGCTTAATTTCATCATAACTAGGAATTTACACTTTCAAATCAAAAACTAAGCATAGGCGGGGTATTGGGGCATCATTGCTGAGTATTTAGATGCATTCTGGATCAAGAACGACTAGGTCAAAAATCCATTGCTGTTAATAATCGTGATTTTGAAACTTGACCTAAAGTAGGGTTTGAGACCATAAACATGTGTGCTTAGGTCTTATAAACATGTCCTAGAAGTTTCATTACGTTTGGATGTCGTTTGGTGTCGTAACGGGTGTGATTTGTTTGTCGATGATCGATTGACTTTTGGTGATTTCAGTCACTTGAGTGTAGCTTGAGTTAGATGCAAGTTGTTAGTTGTTTTCCTAGAGATTGGCAACCTCTTGTAGCCTCTATGCACTAGTCTAGTCAGCTTCGTTCCATGGATTGGCAATTTAATCGTGGTTCTCGCTAATACTGCAATAAGATAGGATGGTGAGGTTAGACATGCGTCCCACATTTGGCACCGTTGTCAGGGACAAATAGACCTAAAATAAGAAAAACACGAGCATCTTGTGTAGTTGTCCATTAACTTCCTCTAGGTTCACCTAGAGTAAAACTTTCTTTTTAGAAATCGCATAGCTTAAGATTGTCGTCTTTTATTGTGTAGAGGTAGCTTGGAAGTAATCGTACTTGTCGAGTACATTTAGAATTGTAGGATTTTAGAGATAGAGTAGGATTTTGAGAATGATTGATAGACGAAACAAGTCTTAAGATCAATGCTCAGGAAACCATAAAAAACAAGAAAACTAGTGTTTGTAGACACTTTCCACAACTCCATTGCATGAGAATCTAGGAGTATGGTAAGTAGGATCCGAGGTGGATTTCAGAACATTGCTCTCTCTGAAAGAATCATTTTGAGTTGTTATTGGAAGTTGCAAAGTTTCAAGTCTACGGCTAGAAATAGCACGAAAAGACTCGAAACCACTCAATTCAACTGGAGAGTAAGCCTAAAAGTTGTATGAACCAGTGGGTAAGTTCAAGGACACTTTGAGGTAAAATTTTCAAGAGATGGCCAAAACTTAAATTATTTACTTTTTCTTGACATTTTAGGCCAAATTAAGTTTTGACTTGATTCATACGCTCAAAATAGATCATGAAAAGACTGTCCAGTGAAAAAGTTCAAAAAGGTGTCAATTTTGGGCCTAAAGTTAATAATCGCGATTATTAACTTTTAGCTCAGATTTGACGAAGGTTCATACCATTGATTCATTGCATGTGTACAAACAAATTTTATAAAGGCACAAAAGATTTGGATCACCAAACTGACAAAAAACTGGGTAAAAACTAAAGTTTGTACTGACTTTCTGAGTCTTGAGTGTAAATTGGAAAAAAATTTGTCCAAACTTGATGAAATTTGATTCATAGGCTTATAATGATGTGATAAGCATGTGTACATGATCACTTGACCAAAAAGATGCAAAAAGTTGCCAGTTGTAAATAATCGTGATTATTTACATCTGTCCCATTTTTTAAAAAATTTGACCAAGTCAACATACCACTAGTTTTACCATGTTGTAATAATTTCACAAACCAAATTTGGTAAGATTTGGATCGTTGGATTGAAAATTGTGACCAAATTTGCAAAGTTAGTATGCGGACTGAAAACTGATGACCATTTGACCAAAAATAGTCCAAACTTGATGAAACTTGGCTAGAGACCTTAAGTTGAGGTGCTTGACAGATTTGTGTCAAGATTGGTACAAAAACTTGCAAAACTTAGTTGAAGTAAATAATCGCGATTATTTACATCTGCTTCAAAAATTGACAATCTTGCACATTTGAGTATACCACAAGGTCAAGCACATCAAGTAGACTCCACAAATCAAATTTAGTGAAATTTGGATCACAAAATTGAGAGTTAAGCTAGATTCTTAAAATCAGAGTCTTCGGACACTAAACAGTTGATAACTTGGACAAATCTTGATCAAATTCAACCAAACTTGTCCAGAGACCACAACAAGGTAATTACTTGGCAAAACAAGCCTAAAAAGTGTAGAAATTGAGAAAAGTAAATAATCGGGATTACTTACTCTTGAGTCCCAGAAACAAGATTTTGGACTTTCGAGCTTGTATAGTGTTAGAACAACATAATACAAGGCCACTGGCCAAGTTTGGGTTCCATCGGATCAAATTAATACATGATAACTCAGTTTTCAAGTTGTAGATTAGTCCTTTAGCTCCTTGCAAGGATAAAATTTGGAAATCTCAATTGCTGACTCACTTAGCTCAGATTGAAGAACTAGGTTGCAGGCAAAGAATTGGGAGCTTGACAAGAGCTGAATTCAAGTCAAGTGGAAAAAATGAATAACAATATAATCTGCAGGTTAGGTTATTCAAGGCCTAGATTTTCATCATTTTAAAAGCTGCAATCAATTCTATCACTTTCGAGCTAGAGTTAATCAACTCTTGTGAGTCTAAGAGAAATCAACTACCAAAAGTACTTTAGCAAAAGCAGTCTTATCAAACCCGAGCAGAAATTTTTTTTGCTAATCAATACCAAAATCTGCTAGGAGATAGTTTTTACAGAACCAGTCGACATGGGCTCATCTCGAGCTGAGAGTTCAAGTACAGCAGAGCAAGCCAGTAGCAGTGGTAACACAAGTACAAGTGCAAGAGAGAAGATTTTACAGCTTTATGGCTATAATGGAGATAAAGTCTTGTATACAGATTCAAAAGGCCATAGATACTTGATGAGCAATAAAAGCAGCACAAGAGCCAAGATCCTACTGATCAGAGTGAAGTCAGATTTAGAGAACTCCCAGATGTTCACAGACTTCACTGAAGCCAGGTATTGCAAGCTTAAAGATGAAGTGCAGATAGAGGTGAAAAAAATCAACCCAAGTGTTTATTCAAAAATATGCACAAGCCAGCAAAACATACAGTTGGTGCATATGCAATCAGGGTCATTGTAAATGGATTACAATGGTCAAATTTATAGTCAAGATCCAAAATTGCAAGATCCAACAGATCAACCAATAGAAGTAAATCTAATTGTAGAACCAAGCCAAAGACATTACAAAGGTCAAGATGGAGCATTCTACAGCTTGATGCTTAGTGTTTTAAAAGAAGATACCGACAACCTGGCCAGCATAGAAGCAGAAACTTCTCAACTAGAGCTTAACATGACAGAACCAAATGAAATACTATCACTCATGGCGTATTGCTCATATTGCGGACGAAAAGGTGGACATTTTTCTGAAGATTGTCCAAGAAATCCAGACAACAGTGACATATTAACTGCCAAGCAAGGTACAAAGAAAATTGGAAATGATAATTTCAATCTAAGTGGATTTAACTCGTCACTTTTAATGCAATCAAATGATTCTGCATTACCATTAGAAGCACCAGCAAAAACACTGTAAGTTCAAAATCAGCAGAAAGATGCAAAGACACTTGAAAAGCTTAAAATTGATTCTTTGAACAACAAATTCTTGCATGAATTTGGTCAAGGTGTCCAGATATCACCGAAGGTTGAAAGATTGTTAGGTTTGCAATGATTTTGTGTCCATTGCCATAAGTGTGCAATCATTCACTAGTCTAAGGGACACATCAGACAAAATGATGTTAGCTTTGTATGGTACACATAATTCATATGCAAACTATGTAGACCAAAAAGGGAAACTATACAAAAAGGATCAACTAGTGTTTGAATAGCCCACATACCAGCTCATAGAAGTGCGTCCAGTGATAGATAAAAAAGGATGGTTCATTTTAGAGGAAATAATCTATTATAGCCCATCCTCTCTAAAGTTGAAGTATATTATCCGAGTTAATCCAGAAATCTGTTCAGAGCCAAGTTCTCCTCCATCAGAAATAAAGCTTCAATGTTGTGACCAAACGAGCATATACTTCAACCAAAACAGTCGTAGATATAGACGAGAGTATAGCATCTATGATTCCTTAGGTCTTAAAACCACAAAAGCTCATATCATAAGAGACCCATGGGATAGACAATATCAGGGCAAAGATAATGCTATCTACAGCTAGACTTGGGGAATAATTTGTCATGTTTCATGGAGATACATAAGAAACTATGCAAAAGTTTTACAGATGCCAAACATCAACAGTGCTACCCAAAGTGTACCTTCACAATCCCAAAAGGTGAGACTCAACTAGAGCCAAACAGCTTTGAGCTCTCACAATGAAGCATGCTATAGTGATCACCCTAGGAAGGGTGGAGCTGCAAATTTATCAAGCTCAGCTCTAGTACCAAAAAATGTTACACTAGTTAGAAGCCCAAGAGCTTCTAGCTGGCAGACCCCTTCAAAGCAAAAACCATTGAAAGAACATATGGTTGTTGGAAGTTTTCCATTGACCCATAAACCATCGAAATCTGTAGAAAAATTATTCTATGAAGATCATCGTGGACAAAAGTTTCAGTTGATCTCCACAAGTCAAAGCTAAAGGCCAAGAAATCCCATAATGTTCAAATAGTTGCAAGCGACCAAGCTCACATATGCATATCAAGATGCACATGGTAACGAATATCAACATGATCATGACCTTGTACAAACCCATGTCGATGGTACGACTAAAGTCAAAGACTATCTAAAGATGATGCAAACCCTCAAGTTGCCAGAACAGGTGATAGAAAAATCAAGATCAACAAAGCTAAAGTCCAGAAAGATATACAAAGGTCACCACCAAAATCTCCTCCAAAGAGACAGATTCTGCCAGAAAGTACAGTGGATCTTCTAAGATCAAAAGTTACTCAAATGCAAGCACACAATGCTCAACAATTGCAAGAAAAAGGTGCCAGAAAGTACAGTGGATCTTCTAAGATCAAAAATTACTCAAATGCAAGCACACAATGCTTAACAATTGCAACAATTACAACAAAACGAGCCAATATCAATTGAAGTAGGTGATCAAAGCAAAGAAGATGCAGATAAAGCTCAACCAAAGGACACTGCCACAACAAAAGCAGTCAATAAAGAAAGAAATCCTGAGACGATTAAGTGCAACATTGTTGGTGAGAATGAAGAAAAGCTGTCAAAAGAAGTAAAGCTAGATTTTCAGCTAGATAAGAACCTCATGTCTTTTTGCACTTAGAAAATATGTGGCCAACCACAACTGGAAGATGCTCCTGAATTTGTGAGCATATCAGGAAACAAATGAGCAGAATGCTGGGGAATCATCTCCACCACCATTGAAGTAAGTTCACACATCATCCAAGCTCAATTCCACGTGATCACAGCAAAGGATATGCTAGAAGACATCATAATGGGAATGCCTATGGCCCAAAAGGTCCTAGATATATAGATTTCAATGAAGATGCAGTCTTCACAGACAACAAAGAATGAAGACCAAGACTGGTCACCCGCGGGGACGGCAGTACAAAGTCCTCAAGCACAGTTAAAATGGAGACTAATGCCAAAGTAAAGCTTATTGAAGATGATTCATCTCCATCATTTAGAACTTCAAAAGAGCGTAAAGAAAATCAGGCAATAGCAAGTGCAGATCAAACAGAACAAAAAGCAACCACGATAGCTATTGAGCAAAGAAGGCCACCAGAGCCAGAAGTTAAGAAGAATGAGGTTGCAAACAACCAGGAAGAAATAGGAAGTCCAAAGATCAATCAAACAGTCCCAGTCAAATCAGCTGATGCAAGCCAGATTGTAACACAAAGTCTCAAGCTACTCTCCATAGAGATACAATCAAATCAATATGAGACCATGGAAAAAGCAGAACAAATACAAAAATCTTCAATAGAACCAACAATGAGAATAGCTATAGTTCTTAGCGGTACAAAAGGAGAAAGTGTCAGACGCAATGCTCTACCGGGATAAAGAAGCAAAATACAAGATGGTTGCAGAGAACATCCAAAGGATCCTCCAGATCACTCCATGTAAACATGATAGCAAAACAATGCGAGGTTTGTATACAAGTAAAAAAGAAATGGTTGCTACCCTTAGCATCCAAAATCATGAAGCGTAGGTGAAGTTTCAGGTGAAGCCTTCAAAGGAAATGCTTACAGATGTCATCCTTGGACATCAGTGGTTAGACCAACACAAGGTCTACAAAGAAGATAAAATGCTAAGACTCTCTTCTCCAAGAGGTAGCTAGCAACAATTACATGTACCGTTAATGTTAGATTCAGAGTTGCAGGAGTCGCTAGAATCAAAGACAAATCATGCAGACAAAGGTAAAGCTAAAGTGAAACTTCCACCGATTAGCAAAGAAGGTGTGAAAGCATATGCCTCTACATCAAAGAACCCTCATGGATCAGCTTGTTCAAGCAAGTTAGGCTTTCAAAACTTCAAGTCAATTGCTGACCCAACTAAAACCTCAATGGAGACACCCGGAAAGCAAAGCTATATCAACCAAAGTACTCAAGAAAGTAAAGAAAAGTTAAGCAAGTGTTCGTTTCGAGCAGTTTAGTCAAAGTCAATGATCCGATTTGGGTTAAAGACGGGAAATCAACACAGAAAGACAAACACATGGATGGATAGCATCACACTGGAGCTTAAAGGAACAAGAGTACTATGGAGGTAACAGATAGATATGGGTGCCAGGTTAGGGCATATGAATTAACTTCAAGTCCCTCCCAAGAAAGAATGTCCACAAGGTATCAACCACGACAATATCCTAGAATACCTAAGAAGCACTTATACAACAGAACAACATCGAAAGAGGCTAAAGTCTACCACAACTTTCAAGAGGATACAAAAAAAAGACGGATCTCAAAGAGTCTTCCCCTTGGACAAGGATTTTACACAAGGTATACAAATATTTGGCTACCAGTCAACCACAAGCCAAGTGAAACTACACCAGACGTGCATGAAGATCTCAAGATCTCAACAAGACCTAGAGCTCAACAAAGTCAACAAAGGAGATACAAAGGTCATCAAGAGATTTGGATTCCTATGTCTTCCAATGCTCCTAGTCAAAAGCCAGATGCTGATAGCCAACAAAGGCCTACAACAACATCAAAGAATCCTATCAATAGGCCTACTTGGAGAATCAAATGGATACTGAAGACTTCAAAGTCAAAGAAGGACAACCCAACCAACAAGTATGCAGATTCAAAGAATATAAGACAGGTATGGTAAAAGAAACCTTCAATCCCAACTTGGTCCTTCACTAATCCTCTTTTTGAGGATTCAAGCTTACTTTTACCTGAAGAAATGTTTGTAGTAGGCACAAGAATGTAAAAATTCAAGTCGCTAGGGTGCAAAAAACACACTTTGGCGTAGTCAGAGTCGGGCTGCTGAGCCATAAAATGAGCATGCATTAGTCCCAAAGCTTCAAGTCATATTAAACTTTGTGCTAAGAGTAGTAGTTATTAGGCCTACGCTCAAGATGGAAGTGTTGAGCATATCTAAAGTCATGTTGCTAATGCTGGATGAGATGAGCATAAGAGTCGAAGTCTATTAACTTACAATTGGTGGAGTGTCATAGAGTCCAACGCTCACGCAAAATGCACAGTAAGATGAGAGCACATATCCTCGTCAACAAAAACCATTCTTAAAGGGGTGCTATCTTACAAAGCCATGTCATATGATTTTATAGCTACACCATCTTTCTGAACAACCCCTCAAAATCCTTCTTGCACAGCATATTGTTTTCCATGCATTTCTGTGTATGCATAAATAGGATGTCCCACCATTGGACATATGTATTAGACACTCTTTTGCTTCCACCTATGCACCTTGAGTGGACTACAACAGGCAACAAATGTTCCATCATGCTACCCTTTCATAGTTGTTGTCTCTTTATTTCCATATCTATCAGCAAATAATCCTTTGAGTACTTAATTAATATTTCCTATGCTAATAAGTACTCCAATAATGCGCGTATCCCAAAGAAACTTTTTTTCCAATGGGTTTTTTCTTTTGGTCATCCAGGTATTACACCCTCATTTAGAACCTCATCATTCTACTTCCCTTATACATGCTTTTCACCAATAAACAGCAGCCCCATCATTATGCTATTACAATGGACAAATGCAACATCATCTCTCACATCAGACATATGTGGACCAATGAAGATGCTGCAGAAAATTGAACCTCACCAACAAATTCAAAGACAAATACAGACGATCAGCCCATCAACAACCAATCAAAACCTTCCACAGCCTCCACGGGCACTTTTCAACAGTAAAATCGAAAGGGGGAATGTTAACTCAGTCGACGTGAGTACGTCAGTTAACAGGAGCTGCTAAAGCCAAAGCCTTATGAATGCACATCAAAGATGAATATGAAGAAGCAGTGAAGATTGGATTTACACACTTTTCACATTTTTGAAAAAATGGCCATGTATTATAATTTCCCAAATTATTTAGCCATTGTGATAATTGTAACGTGTTACGGGCTCAATAAGAGTTACAAGGTGTAAAGCATAGGTCAGTTAGTGTACCTCGGTTGTAGAGCCTCAAAGGTCTTGGGCGCCGGATATTACATATTTTAGACCTTGGCTAAGGTATAAAAGCCAACTTTGTAAAGATTTTATTAAGTTTTGGATAATGAAATACACAACGTGAGCTAACGGCGCTCACTCCTCTCCTTCTTGCGCTTCTATCTCCCTCCCCGGTTGTCACATTGCAGTCGTGTTTGTTGCATTGCAACTGCAGGTAAGAGCTCTATGCATTGACGTAAACACATGACAATATTTCGTAGCTTTTGCGTCGCCACGACCCGCGGCTTAATTTCATCATAACTAGGAATTTACACTTTCAAATCAAAAACTAAGCATAGGCGGGGTATTGGGGTATCATTGCTAAGCATTTAGATGCATTCTGGGTCGAAAACAACTAGGTTAAAAATCCACTGCCGTTAATAATCGTGATTTTGGAACTTGACCTAAAGTGGGGTTTGAGACCATAAGCATGTGTGCTTAGGTCTTATAAACATGTCCTAGAAGTTTCATTACGTTAGGATGTCATTTGTTGTTGTAATGGATGTGATTTTTTTGTCGATGAGCGATTGACTTTTGGTGATTTCAGTCACTTGAGTTAGATACGAGTTGTTAGTTTTTTTCCAAGAGATTGACAACCTCTTGTAGCCTCTATGCACTACTCTAGTCAGCTTCGTCCCCCCGGGGGATTCACTCTATATACAAAATAGGATGCTACCTGCGAGCGGAAAACTTTGATAAAACCCCTATATACGACTCATATTAGGGAATATGATCCCCTTTTCTACGCTTATACGACAATGAATGTAGAAAACTATCATACCCCTATCTTACATATAAAGTTTAGGTCTCACATGATCTAAATGAGTAAAACTAGTCAAAGAGCATGCAACATAGTGATTGGACACGTACTAAGGGACCATTTCTGTTGATAACTAGATGTACCCTCAATGTGTCTTAATTTGACTTTCAAACTATGTGCAGGCTCAGCCTGCACTTTAGCTACTCATCCAATTTTGACCCATCTAAATTACTCAAAAAACATGGTTATAAAGTTGTGCTAGGTTCTCCATGTAAATTTGCATCTATACAAACTCTTTATAGCTTTTACCCCTCAACAAATGAACTATAATCAGAAAACAAGAAATTGATACAAAGCAGTGTTAGTTCTTGCATGTATCTTTACAACTATTGACTAACAAGTCGAGGGAAAACTCTTTTGGGTATCATTTTGAAACACAAAAACTTTCTCTCATTTTTCCTTTTTCTCTCTCTCCCCCCCCCTCCCGCGCCTAATAAATATGATACCCCCTCCCTTATTTTTAAACTTGGAAGATAAATTATTGGGGGCCTACCCCTAACTTATACGCTTATATAACTTTTAAAAGAACCCCCCTCCCCTGCACTTACATGGTGCGGTAAGTTTTCCATGGTGAATCCCCCGGGTTCGTCCCATGGATTGACAATTTAATCGTGGTTCTCGCTAATACTGCAATAAGATAGGATGGCGAGGTTAGGCATGCGTCCCACACGAGATGTATCTAACATGACCAGTGTTACTGGGGTGTCCATGGTAGCTTCTTCTTGACTTAGTCTCATTATTTATATCCACTATGAGCTGCAAAGAGGTTGCTAGAGTTTTGGCATCTCAAGTGAACTACCCAATGTGGTCCCATTATTTATTTTGGCTTTTAGTTATTATTTGTCCAAGTCTGGGTAGGGTAATCTACTGAGGTTGGTATAGATGCAACCCCTTGCCTCCATTGTATTACATTCAATTACTCATTGCCAAGGTTGATTGGTTCAAAAGACTCTCTCTCTCTCTCTCTCTCTCTCTCTCTCTCTCTCTCTCTCTCTCTCTCTCTCTCTCTCTACGCTTGCGCATCGTTAACTTTAACAATTTTGGAAGTCTTTCACTCTTCCTTTCCAACATGAGAAGAATGGGTTTTTGGATGAGGCTTTTTTAATCTTGCTCTGTAGGGAATTTAGTTCAAATGGACTCCATTGCTTTAGGAGAATAGCATGCAGAGTTTGAAGGTGAAGAGAGGAGAATAGGAAGATGAGTGAGAAGGAGATGTTGAGACTAAGAGAGGGGTGGGATAAGGAGAGAAAAGAAGATCATGAGAAGATTCAAAAGATCTTCTTTTTGATCGGTGAAAGAGACCTTCCGATAACACGAAGAGTGACAAGATGGTCAATGGTGCAATGTCATTAATAGAAACCTGCTTGTTCTTTTGCACGCTTGCCATTATTTTTAATCCAATCACTCAATTTTATCTCCATTATGCACCTACACCTACTTGTCTTTTTCGACGCTTGCCATTATTTTTAGCCCAATCACTCAATTTTATCTCTATTATGCACCTAAACAACTTTTCCATAAGAGACCCAATCACTTTAGTTTGGTAGTTATCTACATTCTTTGCATCCCCCCCTTCATGCAAAGGCTTCACAAGGCATACCATATTAAAGTGCATTGTTGAGCATATCACACATCCAATCAGGTATAAAAGATCATGTCCATAAAATCATTTCTGGCTTAATACCTTGAAGATCTCATGCTTTGTGAGTGACCAACTTTTTGAGCCCATCACACGCATCCTAGAGAGTCAAAAAAGAGGGCATACATGGGAGTGAATCATAAAAGGGCATCTTTCCAGCATTTGGTTGCTCATATAGTTTCCTACAACGTGTGTACATATCCATAAGACTCAATTTACCAAAACTCTCAACCTGCTCGCCCTTTAAGTTTCTCTAGAATCTTCCACATGTGTGTCTCTTTTCCTGGACTTAGAAAATCTGATGCTTGACTTCCCATAGATGCTCTTCTCTTCTTTTGAACCAATTCCTTGTATGTATGAAAGTGAATTTGATAGTTGTTTTTGTCCAAAGTTGCATCTAGAATTATCAAGGACTTTTAAGCATCCAATGACATTCTTTATCAAGCCACCTTTTATGTGACCTACCTTTGTTTTGATACCATGGACATGCTTTATGGCAAAGCATTCTTCAACACAAGAACAAATAAATATTCCCATTTAGTTCTCAATGGTGTGTCATATTGAAACTTTTTCATCCATAACTTTTGCTTAACCATTTTAATGTACATTGGTTCCGATTTGAGATTCATACAAAGAGATAACTTCTCTTCCCTTTAGGTAAGACTATCATCTTTGTTGTCTCTCCACATATAAGTTCAATAGATAAGGAGATAAGGTCCACTGGTCTAATTTTGGGATCCATTGGCCAAGCACAAAATTCTTTGATTGCCACATGGGGGCTTTGGAGAGTAGCATATAAAAGTCACACTATCCTCATTGTGTTTTCTACATGTAAATTAATCGGTTCCACTCCATAAAGATACACTTTTGCAGTAAGTAACCCATGCTATTGCACATGTGTAAAAGTAACTTTTATAGTGATTTGTCTCTTTCTCATCCATTGAAGTACGGTCATACAACTTTCTCCAATTCCTTTGAAACATATGGCATATCAGACTGTTGAGTATCGTGTTGCAATGTTTGTGTGCGAGCATTCAGATCCCCAAAGACAATAACATCACCTTTGTCTTAAAATAAGCAATGTACTCCTCTATATCAATAAATGACTGATCTCTATCCATGCAAGCTGAAAAGGGGAAATCATGATGAGAAATGTAGCAATCGGCTACAAAAAAGTGTGCTCTTTTTGGTGTCATAATTTTTAGTCGTACATAACGTTTGTGCTTGTCATCTTTCACAATTGATACAAAATCTTCCAATACTTTCTTAATCATACATGCTACCCCTCCTTTCCCACTTCATTGCTTGAGATTCTTTGACCACATCAATGAATGTTCTAGCATGTGAATCCTTTGCATTAGGGAAAATTTTGACTCACAAAGGGACCTTATAAGGAGTTTGACTTCCTCTCTCGTGTCCAAAACGGACGTGCGGTAAAAATTTTACAAATCAACTTTAAACTTGGCGGAGATTTGACAGTTAGAATCTACTCTTTAAGCTCTTTCCCCATATTTTGAAAGATTCTATTTTTTATTCTCTTATGATGTGACAACTCCGTTTAAAATCTAGAGAATAAAAAATAGAATCTTTCAAAATATGAGGAATCTCGTGGCGTGCTATATATCAATAGAAAGAGCTTGAAGAGTAGATTCTAACTGCCAAATCTCCGCCAAGTTTAGAGTTGATTGGCAAAAATTTTACTGCACACCCGTTTTGGACATGAGAGAGGAAGTCAAATTCCTTATAAGGCCCCTTTGTGAGTCCAAATTTTCCCTAATGTGTATCATGCTCCCTAGTTTCAATAAGAAGTACAATATCGGCTTTACTTGTTAGTTCATCTATACCAACCCTTGCATTCTATGGGTATTCATTGCAATTTCAAAAGCATACTTTCAAATGTAACTCGGCCTCCATTAGAAAATTTCGGAGGTCATTTGGAGGGCCTTGTAAGAAATTGTATTTCTCTCTAGAAACTTTTTTTAAAATGCACTTGCACCTTGTGAGTACGTCCAAAAGGACAACCAGACACTTTAAAAAGTAGATTTATATTCCCAATCGTCCTTGAAAACGGTCACTTTTTTATTTAATGTGAGCGTCTTTTTCAGGAGGCAGGTGCGGTGCATTCAAGGCAGCTTACGTCATCACTAAAAGTTGAAAAGTCACAAACTGTCAAATAGTGATAGATTTTGAGGCTTTTGATACCACCAATGTGTCCGGAACGCCAAAATACCTTAAAAACGAATGTCTACTTGTCTCATTTCGACATCCGGAGAGGCAAAAAATGTCAAAAAATCCCAAAAAATGGGCTTTTTACTTAAGGCGCGTGAGGAGGCATTCTAAAATGCTAGAATGCCCCTCTGCACGCCGTTAGTACAAAGCTCCTTTTAGTGATTTCTGGACAATTATCTTTCAAAAAAGCCTACCCATGTTTCTCTATTGCACTTTTGCACCATGCTCTCTATCTCTCTCTCTCTCTCTCTCTCTCTCTCTCTCTCTCTCTATAGCTTAGCATATTTAAAAAGAGAGAGAGTGAGAGACTCCCATTACTAACGGCGCGCGTGGAGCATGTTTTGACCTCAAAAAACACCTCCTCGCGCCGTTAGTATAAGGTAACAGAAAGACTCTCTCTCTCTCTCTCTCTCTCTCTCTCTCTCTCTCTCTCTCTCTCTCTTTCCCCCGCCTTACTTCCTCTCTCTATAACACTCACACATACACACATAAACACATACATTGGTGGATGCACAGTACTAAAGACACGCATAAAGACATGCACACCGGTTGTGCCTCTCTACGCGCGCCTATAGTATAGAGAGAGAGAGAGAGAGAGAGAGAGAGAGAGAGAGAGAGAAAGAGAGGGAGAGAGGCTCTTTGTGTTTGTGTGTGTGTGTGTGTGTTATATTTGTGTGTCTGTGTGTTTGTGAGTGTGTGTGTCTCTGTGTGTATCTGTCTGTGTGTGTGTATGTTATATTTGTGTCTCTGTGTGTTTGTGTGTATGTTATATTTGTATGTCTGTGTGTGTGTGTGTGTGTGTGTGATCAAAATGCACTTTGTAGAATTGTAACAATGGGTGTGCGTACTCACTCTTATAGACCCGAAATTATGATCTCTAAGGCTAAGATGATGAAGAAAAAACCTATGTGATAGATGGAGACCTTTTTAGAGAGTTTTTGACATTTTCCTCTCAAAAAGCTCTCTAAAAGAAGAAAAAAGAGGTTTTTTACTAACGGCGGGCGATGAGGCATTCCAAAATTTTGGAATGCCCCCTCGCGCGTCGTTAGTAAAATGTTCTTTTAGGGGTTTTGACATTCTTTGCCTCTTTGGATGTCGGAGCTAGGCAATTGGACATTCATTTCTAGGATATTTGGGCGTTCCGGACGCATTGACAGTATCAAAAGTTTCAAAATCTTTCACCACTTGATAGTTTTGTAAATTTTTGAATTCTAGTGATGACGTAAGCCGTATCAAATGCACCGCATCTACCTTCTGAAAAAGGTGCTCACATTAAATGAAAGAGAGTGATCGTCTTCAAGGACCACTAGATTATTAAATGAGGAGAGGGACACCTTTTATATTTTTGTTAATATCAATCTATTTTTCTACGTAACGTAGGCTCTTCTCTCATTGGAGGAGCTTATTTTCCTCTCTCTTCCAAAAGGCCCTCCAAAAGACCTCCGAAATCTCCTAATGATAGGTCACGCATTTCTATTTGCTCGAGGGACTTTCCTTCTCCTTGGTCATGTTTTCTTCATGAGAGGTCTCCTTGTTTTTATTACTTCTATCCTCATATGCCTTGCGACACACATTTTTTGATTAATAGTGCAATCTTCAGATTTTGTATCTCCAAATAAATCCAACTATTATCAAGGATAGTCTTTCATTTGGTGTCATCCGGCATGGTGTATACAAATGGCCGTTCTCTTGAGCTAAACCATAACTTAGTGCATGCCAAAGTGGGTTTTGAAAAAATCTTCGAGAATGGGAAGAGAAAAAGGTGTCTCTAACTTCTCTACGTGAATTCCATGAATAACAATGTTCTTGGAATGTCGCTCCCATTCCTTCAAATCTTCTATATCCACATCCTCAACATTCTTTGTTGGACCATAGCTTGCATGAGAGAAGAATTAGGAGCCACATTGGTATCACATACGTCAGACCAAGACTTTTTTGTGCATACATTTTTCATATTGCATACATCACAAATCATGGTGTCAAATTTCTCCTCTTTCAATACATGGTTATACTCCACTTTGCACATACGCTCTTTCAAAGCATTCAAGTCCACAAGAGAGTGTTTAAATTCTTTAACTTCCTCTTTAAGTTGCATCAAAGGCATTGTTTGTATCTCAAGTGTCCACTTAAGATGCTCATTCTCAACAACAAGAACCCTTAGAGTGCCATTCTCCAATGCAAGTGCCCTGTAAGTCTTCAACTTGCTTGTTTACGGTCACTTGCAACAATACCAAGTATGTCATAATCATGGCTTTTGACATTTTTGATGGAGTGGTTGTGTTGCTATCTCCATACTTGAGAGATTTTGGATCATTTTTTACAATGTTTGTGGACCTTGTTGAAGAATAAGAACTCTTGTAAGGGCCGAAAGAAATTGTATTTAAAATAAGAGACGAGAGTCAACTTCCTTGAACCTGTTCACTTTATAAATTTTGTTGTAGAAATGGATTTCATCAACCAATTTCTTTTTAAAATTAGTGCATAGAGGGCATCATGCTCTTTGATTGAAGCTATAGATTACTCAAATTGGAATCTATTTGAAGAAGTTACGATCAAAAGAGTGAACTATTGCCTACAAGGTCAAAAATGGGTGTGTGTGTGTGTGTGTGTGTGTGTGAGAGAGAGAGAGAGAGAGAGAGAGAGAAGAAGAAGAAAGAGAGAGAGAGAGAAGAAGAAGAAGAATACATAGAGATCTGGTGGAGTATAGGCACAATAATCGTGGAGCTTCTTATTCTCTATTATCCACATAGTGGTGATAGTAAGGGATGGACAGCCACTTGCCAAGCCATAGTGGTCTTTATCCCAACAAGAAGGTTGTCATTTACTAATGATAACAATCCACATTTTTGTTTGGGTATCCCGAATGCAGCCAAGGTATCTATCAAATATTTTAGGCTAAGAGGACTCCATTGAGCTACATTAGTTTGATGTACCAAAAGAGCATAACTTTTCCATTTGGTCAAGTAAGTAATCCTATCCTAGATCACTTTGTTTTGATTATTTCAAGAGTAGCATGTTCCTAGTATCCTTTTGGCCATTATCTAAAAACGTGGAAAGCAATTGCCCTCATAGTACGCATAGAGAGCTACAGAATAGGTTCTTAGTGCACGAAAAGAGATAAATTTCCACCCAAATTTGATGTGTAGGATAAGGCTAAGCCTTGTACACTTCAAACCACCTGCATGCCTTATTCTACACGTGATCCCTTTCCATCTCTCGTTCAAGAGCTCCTTACTCACTGATTGGATGGTGTTCACTTTTCCAACCCATAAGCAACATGAATAGGTTGAAACATCTCCTCTTGTAGTTTGGAGTGGTTTGGAGCTCGAAGAGGCCATACTGAGCCAAAAGGAGAAATTGGAGCGGGGAGATTGGATCTCAAGTTAGGGCATCAAAACACCTTTTTGCAGCATTTTTTTGTAAAAAGCAAAGCATGGAGCCCACTTTGTGTGGAGCTGTTTGTGTAGAGCAATGGATCACCTTGGAGATTCTGCAGGTTGGTTTGTGCGGTCACCCTTGGAGTGCGAGAAGGATTACCAAATTTTTAGATATTGTAGCTTCAACATGGCACCCCTTGCTCGAGCGAGAGTGACAAATTGAACGGCAATGACTACGCTTATTGGAATTTGATCATGTGACTCTAGTTCTCACAAAAAGGCTTATGGGATATTTCCGAACTACTCAGAGCCTCATCCCAGAAAGGGATCCTAACAACACGTACACCCGCCTTCAAGATAACGAATATCTCAAATCATGTGTTTATTAGGATGCAATTAATGCAAAGGCAATGTGAGCCATTGCAGAATCTCTTACAAATGACATTGCTTGAGCCATTCAGACTTTGAAGTCTGCCAATGATGATATGTGGTTCAAGCTTGTTGCAATGTTTGATCTAGATTCTACGATGCAAGCAGTCACCCTTCTTGGATAGTTATTTGCCATCCAATTTTCACAAGGAAATTCCATGCAATCATTTCTTATGAAGGCTAACGTTCTTCATGATCAAATTTTGGCTATGAAAAGTGCACTAATGAGTACTCAGTTAGTTTCTTTGGTTCTCACGAAGTTGCCTTAGGCAGATGAAACGTTGTCTAGGATACTTTGACTACAAATCATGAAGAAAAAGCTGGAATTTGATGATCTCATCTCTTTTCTCACTAAGGAGGAATCTGTGTTGATACCTCAAGGAAAAATTCACATTTCTAAGACAGGTGAAGAAGCATGTGCTACTTCATATTCTAGAAAGAAGACCAAGAACCGTTGTTACAATTGTGAAAAGCGTGGTCATTTGGCTAAGGATTGCAGATCCAAAGGCAAAGAAAAAGATTCTACAAAGGACAAAGGTAAATGAAGCATCAAGAGGAGAGCAGTGACAGTGATTCATGGAAGGATAGCAAAGAGGTTGCTAGTATGGTGGTGACTAAAGTGGCATGGACTCCCACATTCTAGTCGCATGGAGATTGGTGTTGTTGCTAGCTTCAGCCAAAGAGAGGCTTGTGAGTGGCAGAGAGGGGCAAAAATTACTCGATATAATTAATTTGGACCCTTGTGTTGGGGTTCAAGTTATTAGTGTTTGAACCCGTGGGTCGGAGTTCAAGGCACATGCATCTGGCAGGGAACCACTCAAACATATCTAAAACACTATGGATGAGTGCATCAATCCATTGTTGTTGGTCGGATCATGGACAAGATGTGGTCCCCATTTCGTTATCTTGAAGTATTATTTTATGGATGTGATTTTTTCAAAATTCACGAAAGGCGATTCTTGGACGTAGTGTGGTCTACAATTCAAATTTTCTAAAAGGCAAGCGATGCTCAAGATGGAATTCTTCTAAGGTACAAAGGTGAGGGTAGCAAACCTGGGTGTATCCAGCATGACCGGTGTGGCTGGGGTGTCCATGGTATCTTCTTCATTGACTTGGTCTCATTATTTATATCCACTATGAGCTGCAGAGGGGTTGTTAGAGTTTTGACATCTCAAGTGAACTATCCAATGTGGTCCCATTATTTATTTTGGCTTTGAGGTATTATCTGTCCAAGTATGGGTAGGACAATTTATTGAGGTTGGTATATATGCAACCCCTTGCCTCCATTATATATGCCTCCAATTTACTGAGGTGTATCCAGCATGACCGGTGTGGCTAGGGTGTCCATGGTATCTTCTTCATTGACTTGGTCTCATTATTTATATCCACTATGAGCTGCAGAGGGGTTGTTAGAGTTTTGGCATCTCAAGTGAACTATCCAATGTGGTCCCATTATTTATTTTGGCTTTGAGGTATTATTTGTCCAAGTCTGGGTAGGGCAATTTATTGAGGTTGGTATATATGCAACCCCTTGCCTCCATTATATCACATTCAGTTATTCATTTCCAAGATTGATCGGTTCAGGGGAGTCTCTCTCTCTCTCTCTCTCTCTGTCTCTCTCTCTCTCTCTCTCTCTCTCTCTCTCTCTCTCTCTCTCAATGTTCGCATTGGTGGGCTGCCAAGTGACTAGAAAGGGGAGGGAGACCTCAAGTTCCACAAATTCATTGCCCGCATCCAAACAACAACCCACAAGATAGAGTGGGATCCAGCAACAATTGACTCCATCACACATGAGCATCGCACCAATCATACGATCCTCACTTTCAAGAGAGAAGTGGACCGAACTAAACTCCTTGAGCAATCAAGGATTCTCAAGGGCATAAAATCTGGTTTGTAGAAGATCTTAGCCCCGTTCAACTCAAGCTGAAGAAGGTAGAACTACAAAAGGTGCGAGCAACGCACACAACAGGAAAATGGACAACCTATCAAGAAGGAAAATGGGCACTCCCAAAATGGTTCCCCTCTCACCCACCCCCCTTTAGGTTTTTAATTTTGTCTTTTGTTCACCCCTCACTGGACCCTTAGTCCTTAACTGAGATGTATCTAACAATTCCCTTCCTTAGAAGGAAACTTTTGTAATGCCTTGTTTTCTGGTCCCAAGGGTCATATCTGACCTCCGTGGACATTAATTCAATCTCTCTCTCTCTCTCTCTCTCTCTCTCTCTCTCTCTCTCTCTCTCTCCCCCCCCCGGTCTCTATGCTTCCGCATCGACAACTTTGACAATTTTGGATATGGAATGTGTATTTACGAAGCCAGATTGCACTTTGAAAAGGATACCATTCAGTGTTTTTTAACCCCAACCTTCATCCACAAATTATAAATACATCTTCATTGTTTAAGCAATTAATTGACATCATTATTCTAGAAACTTTCACATCTACGTTTGCAAAGAAATCCACAAATACAATAATCAACATTAAAATTGAAACTCTACTATGATTGCTTGCAATGTTTGCCTTTAAACATTTTCGAATCTCATAAAATATCTTGTACCTATAGCTTTCACTTGTTACTGAGCTTGGTAGTGGCCACTCTTCACTTCTAAAACTAGGCAGTCCAACCTTGGTGACAGTGCCAAATCCTTCATAGATTTTGGTGGGACATGAAAATGATCATAAAAAATAATCCCTTTTTTTGCCAGAGAACCAAGAGTTCTCCCTATGTAAAGCTCTTCACCAATGGATCCATGCTAGACAATTAAAATTTCTATGACACACTCCACTAGCTCCCACTCCGCTATGCCTATGCTTGAGGGATAGAGGTATGAAAGGAGTATATTACGACAACATGTAAAAAAAATAAACAAGAAGGGAACCACAAATAAGACAAAGTAAATAATCTAGTGTGTATATATGAACCACTTACAATTAGCTTTGTGCAAAGGAAGATTTGACATTTTGGGTTAAAGGTGAAGCTCTTTGTGCATGTAAACATGTTGTACTTAAAGCTCCTTCACTATTTTATAGGCTTCAAAAAGTTGAAAGTCTTTCACTCTTCCTTTCCAACATGACAAGAATGGGTTTTTGGATGAGGCTTCTCTTGTCTTGCTGTGTAGGGCATTTAGATCGAATGGAATCCATTTATTCAGGAGAATAGGATGCAGAGTAGATGAATGTGAAGAGAGGATAACATGAAGATGATGGAGAAGGAGACATTGAGATGAAGAGAGGGGTGGGAAAAGAAGATCGTGAGAAGACTAAAGAAATCTTTTGGGTCGGTGAAAGAGACCTTCTTGAGGTAAAAGGGCCATGTACTTGAAAATTACCTCA